>NC_052503.1:62223405-62285126 GCF_016617805.1 Bactrocera tryoni | reverse complement strand
CAAATAACAACTTTGTTGCGAGAGTATACAAATTTATACAACGGATTAAATTTTGCACGGATAATGCCTTTAGTGTATGCCAGTTTATGAACAAAATTTTTTTAAATCCCATAAATACTGTTTAAGCCTCTAGGTGCCGAATATTTAGACACCGGTACCTATAGTTGACTTTTGATCGAAAATGTCCGTTTATAGAACTGAAGTTAAGAAATAATTCTTCTCTTATAATGGTATGTCTGTATGTCAAAAATTCCGGTTAACTTTGTACTGCATATATCGGAAAATAATGAGTTATCTCAACGAAAATCAGAGAGCGCATTTTACTTATAACAGTGTATCTTTGCGCCTAAAATAAATAAAATTGGGAAAAAACTTGACTTAGCCCCATATTTGGTATTTTCGAACATCCGGGTGACTTTGCTCTATTTCATTGGTTCTTTAGTATGTGGCAAGTTGATAGTATGTGGTATTGGGAAAGATAGATAAAACTGGACCGATTCTACGCCAACTCCCATATACTACCTATAACGATTTTCGTTTTTCTAACAAACGCTATGCCCAATATGTCAGTGTATGAGTTATATATAGTAACTATATGTATATATAAAATTGCTTGATTTCGATCCTCTGGTTCAGGTTTTACAACTTAAAGTATTTCCCTTGCTTTGATTCTTGCAAGTTGCAAGATTATAAAATGTTCGGTTGCAACCGAACTTAGCTCTTCCTTACTTACTTGTTACTATTGGGATCTGAACTTGAAGACTGATTTCCAAGTTTGAAGCACTAAGTACTCAACTCACCTGATTCCAAGGTAGTAATCCCGGCACAACATTATACAATTTTCAAACAATAACAATATCAACAAAATGAATATAAAAAATTTAGCAATCTTATGGTGACCTCGAACTCCGACTTGTGCGTTGCTTGCTCTTCTTTGTAAATAAACCAATAACGATTTGTTGGTGAGGACGGTAAAGTTTGCATTGGCAGTGTTGTACTGCTGCAGGCGACTGAAGGCGAACACTATCTCGACAGAATAACTTGTCAAGGAACGTTCTTGCCACACTTTGTTTCATGTTACTGGCAACAACAAGCGCCAGAAGACAGGGAAGCGAAATTTAATGTGTGAGGGACTTTTTTAGAAGGAAGTTAAAGAAGATGCGTTACAAAAACAACAAGCAAAATTTGTAGTCACAATATTCTCACAGATGCATGTATGTATGTGTTAAAAATTATGTGATTGCCCTTTAACACTTCACCAGCGGCAAGCAGAATGTTGAAGGATATACATATAAGTAAGTATAGTTGAAAGTGTTGCATTCAGTGCATGATCACGCTTACCAAACGCCATCAAATGTCGGCTATTCCTGATAAAATCAACTCGAGACGCGAAAAGCAAATGAATGGCATAAAAATGGTGGAACAGTAGTTAAGGGAACCGAAATGGTAAAACTGTGGCAAATGGCAATCGGTAAGCATGCAACAGCCACGACCTTACAACACTCTTCCTGTCAGTAACTGTCAGCGAGAAGCATCCGCCAGTAGCGTCGGGCAGGGAGACCGCGCGTTTCGAACCGTGCTGCAGTCGCGGTGAAGTTGACGTGAAGTAAGCGGATGCGAGTGACGGAAGTGTGCCGGCGGAAGTGCAAGGTCGGTTGCTTGGTACAGCGATATGGATAACAGGAATGTGTCTGTTTTGCCAGGTCAGCGTTCGTCAAGCTGTAGAACTGTACATATGCCTTAAATTATGTGTTGTACATATAGTGAATGATGTTAAGTCGTCAGCCACGAAAAAATTTCGTTAGTAGAAATACAGTGGGTTTCCCTTATAACATTTGTGTAGTCTCTTAAGGATGTAAGGATTAGGGTTTGGAGCAACAAATTGTTTTTAAGTAATTCGTTAATCACATCCAACGAATGCGCATTTGCATCTTGTTGGATCAAGGTGGAAAATGTACTAAGCTTTAATGATCTTCAGAGTTTTACTGAGTTACTATAGCCTCGTAATACATGTACATATATTTTGGATGAGGAAGGTTTGGTAATTGCTCTGTAATAGTAACCAGTTCTCCATTTCTTCAACCCCTAACAAATCTAATAGCATTTGAAAGCTGTAACTTTCAACTTGCAAGTAAGGAATGATATATGGCGTTAAACATCATTTCTGTTGAATAAAAAAAGAAAATTTTATTGAACAAACAGAAAGTTTTTGAATTTTCAGCAGTTTCGCAATATTTCAATGAAGGGACTTAATGTTTAATGTTTCAATTGTCCCTCATCCGATTTGACTGCATATGTAGACATTAGTCTGGGACTGCCCTTTATGACAGCTTATGAACCATTTCATTGAAACAATGATATCTTAAAAACACTATACTTTGAGAGAGGCCAAACTAATGAAACATATTTCATTAGACCTTTTATTACCTGGATTTACGTCGGTTGACCAGTGCTCGCTAAGCCCAATTTATAGCTAAAAAGCCATCAGCGATACCAACTGTTTCCATTCTACTCATAGTGAATTATAAATTAAAGTAATTTGCGCTCATCCTGGTTAGGAAGCTTTCTTGAAAGCCAAATATCGAAGAGAGAGCAAAAAGATTGCAGAGGAGCCATTGGCGAAAGGTATTGTCTCGCACCGAAAGTTTTCTCCTGGCTCTATAACACCACAGTTAACATGTTCTATGGAGTCTTTGTAAGGCTCTAGAAACGACCACATTTACAAAGAAACACGAGGGCGTTCAATGGCGGCGCTCATCAGCATGTGTGGTGCTCTAAGGTCCTCTCCAATCATTGCACTTAGTGGCATTTTCCACATAGTACCCATAAATATCGTCAGAAGGTGTATGGCTGTGAAAGTTGCTATCAGAGTCAGAGAGTGTGGCTTCTAAATGAACACATGTCTAAACACTCGGAAATCCTCATATGCTTTGACTCGATGGTATACCGGATTTCTTGGATCATGGAATCGCAAAATCGAACTCTGGCGGCTCTTTCTCTGCCCATAAGCCGCGGATGGAGGTTTTGAGTGGGAAGCAGCCTTTCTGAACATATAGTAGACCAAGTGAGGTCTCTCTGGATCAGCCATCCAACCTAACCGACCTAACGACAGCCTCGGATGAGAGACCCTCCTTCTGATGACGACCATGGCAAACGAAATAAGGACTACAAATTGAGGGCATACACCTGGAATGTCCGGTCCCCTAATTGGGAAGGTGCCGCTGCCCAGCTGGTTGATGTCCTCGCAAAAATAAAGGCTGACATCACCGCCGTCCAAGAAATGCGATGGACGGGACAAGGACTGATACGGGTAGGTCCTTGTGGCATTTACTACAGTGGCCATATAAAGGAGCGCAAGTTTGGTGTGGGATTCGTGGTGGGAGAGAGACTCCGTCGCCGAGTACTATCATTCACTCCGGTGAATGAACGTCTAGCCACAATCCGCATCAAAGCGTAGATTTGCGCCCACGCCCCGATGGAAGAGAAGGACTATGTGACCAAAGATGCCTTCTATAAGCGCTTGGAGCGCACCTATGGGAGCTGCCCCCGCCATGATGTCAAAATCGTGCTCGGCGACTTTAACATCAGGGTGGGCAAAGAAGGTATCTTTGGCGCAACAGTCGGTAAATTCAGCCTCCACGAGAAAATATCCCCAAAGGAGTTGAGGAGGATAGACTTCGCCGGGGCCCGAAATATGGTTATAAGATTCGCATTCGTCTCTGTGCAGCAAAAAACGCACATCAAAAAATACAAGGAAGGTTCGTCGTCAAGGAAGCTGCAATCAGCCGAACGATTTTCTACCCGGCTTGCACTCCTGCTCTCTGAGAGCACTCGTCAACAACTCGGTATAAGGGAACTGTGGGACGGCATTTCAGATTCCTTACGTACAGCTGCAACCGAAACCATTGGTTTTCGGAAAGTGCAAAAGAACAGCTGGTACGACGAGGAGTGCCGTGTCGCAGCGGAGAGAAAACAGGCTGCCTACTTCGCAACGTTACGATCGACCACTACACGTGCGGGATGGAATAGATACCGAGAGTTGAAAAGGGAAGCGAGACGCATTTGTAGACAGAAGAAGAAAGAGGCTGAAATGCGTGAGTACGAAAAGCTTGATAAGCTGGCCGACAGGGGTAATGCTCGAAAATTCTACGAAAAAATGCGGCGGCTTACAGAAGGTTTCAAGACCGGAGCATACTCATCTAGAACCCCCAAAGGTGATCTAGTCACCGATGCCCAAAGCATGCTGAAATTATAGAGGGAACCCCCCGCAAAGCTAACACGGCTGTGTAAACTGATGTTGACCAACACCAAAAGCTCCGTGAGTATTGGGAAGGACATCTCCGAGCCGTTCGACACCTAACAAGGGTTCAGACAAGGTGACTGCCTATCGTGTGACTTCTTCAATCTGCCACTGGGGAAAATAATTCGATCTGCAGAACTTAACCGAGCAGGTACCATCCTTTATAAGAGTGTACAGCTGCTGGCGTATGTCGTTGATATTGATATCATCGGCCTCTACACCCACGCCGTTAGTTCTGCTTTCTCCAGACTGGACAAGGAAGCAAAGCGAATGAGTCTGGCAGGGAACGAGGGCAAGACGAAATATCTCCTGTCACCAAACAAATAGTCGTCGCACTCGCCACTTGGCTCTCAGTCATAATTTTGAAGTTGTAGATAAATTCGTCTATTTATGAACCAGTATAAACACCACCTGTTCTCATACCGGTTCTCTTACTTCACTGCAACCGTTAGAGAGTATGCAAAGTGTACCGTTGCCTCGAGAATGTTGTAGCTGAAGTACTAAAGCAACCGTCGCGACGCGGGTAATCAAGAAATGTCAACAATTGAGAAGTAAAGTCCTCTTTCAACGAATAAAAACCAAACTCTATAAGTCACTCATAATTTCCGTCCTGCAATATGGTGCAGAGGCTTGGACGATGTCAACAACTGATGAGTCGACGTTGCGAGTTTTCGAGAGAAACGTTCTGCGCAAGATTTTTGGTCCTTGTGTGTTGGCCACGGCGAATATCGCATTCGATGGAACGATGAGCTGTACGAGATATACGACGACATTGACATAGTTCAGCGAATTAAAAGACAGCGGCTACGCTGGCTAGGTCATGTTGTCAGGATGGACGAAAACACTGCAGCTCTGAAAATATTCGTCGCAGTACCCGCCGGGGGAAGCAGAGGAAGAGGAAGACCTCCACTCCGTTGGAAGGACCAAGTAGAGAAGGACCTGGCTACGCTTGGAATATCCAATTGGCGCCACGTAGCGAAAAGAAGAAACGACTGGCGCGCTGTTGTTAACTCGGCTATAATCGCGTAAGCGGTGTCTACGCCAATTAAGAAGAAGAACTCGTTGACTCGAGGACTGAAATTAATGTCCTTAGATAGTTTCCGAAAACCATCAACTTTCCCGCAAGCATTGATGACAAAAGTTTATTATCAGCTTTAAAGGTTTCAGTCCACCGATAATTCCTCGCAGATATGAGCTCTAAGAAAATATTACCAGGGTAAAGCTCAGTTATCCAAGTATTCCGGACTGAAGTCAAAATGCGAGTGGTTTCCGGCACATAGTCATTTCGTTACCTAACCTAACTAACTTTCGAGTTCTAACTGATTCTGTTATTATTTTGTTGTTGAGATTTAAAGAAGATTTTTTGGTAGTTTTTATTTTATTTATTTGTGTTTCATATCGGGTATCGTACTTCTGGTCTTATAATCATTCGAAAGAACTGCATTCTTTTTGTTAGCGACAAGTGAAATTTTATTAGCCTCCCAAATAAAAAAAATGTTTTTGTGCGTTCAAGACTATATCGTGGCGCTGTGAAATGTCTGCAAGACACGTGATTAATAACTGTAATAAAATATTATGATTATCTCTTATTGTACAGTATTTTAATTCCGCCAAATAATTTTTTTATTGCTTCTGTTGCTTTTGCTTAATAAAAACATACCGGTTCTCTTATTTCACTGCAACCGTTAGAGAGTATGCAAAGTGTACCGTTGCCTCGAGAATGTTGTAGCTGAAGTACTAAAGCAACCGTCGCGACGCGGGTAATCAAGAAATGTAAATTGCACACAGCCCATGGCAGTTCTTTGATGCATTTTTTACGATGCTACGAAGGTGGGAGATAAGAAAATAGCACAGTGACACACAATGAGAGCAGGACAGGCTGCAGGCACGTGGTTTGTTTGCAACGCTAGTTAGCCTCACTTGCCCGTCTCAATTTGCAGACCGAGTAATTTTCACACTTTCGCTACTCGGCTGCAGCGCCTCGTGCTGTTTACCTGCTTATTTCCAGTTAAGTTATTTTGCTTTCCGTTGAACTTTTATTAATAACGCTTTCTTTGGCAGCCTTTTCACTTTCATCAGCTCTTACACTTTATACTGAGGGTTTTCACGGAAGGAATGATAAGAGCTCTTCTGTCTTTTCCCTGGTGCATCTTTGAAATTCTATAGAAAATGCCGTTGGGTTTGTGCTTCGTTAAATTCTTTTCACCATTTTCTGCAGCTTCTTGCATGGCAGTCACCGTTTTATCACTCGTTTATGAAGATTGCTTGGAAATGGTTAATCAATTCCGTTTGCAATGCAACTTCAGAAGGTGGTACCAGCGAAAAATTAGTGAAGACTGAAGAAATGCTAAGAAAGAGGCTTACGAGAGGTCGGTTTAAAGTTTGAAGCAAGTAAGAAGAATGGTACAAGTATAATTGCGATAACGTCAGTACTTGCGGGAACATGTATTTCTTAAAGAAATACTTCTTATAAAAATATGTTACTCTGTGAGGAAAAGTGCAAAAGTACTTATAAAAAGGTGAATTTTTTTCAATATTTTTATGTTAAACTTAAAAATGCGGTAAGCAAACTATCTACTAGTACTTTTATGATTTCATTTCCGAATAGGAAATATGGAGATGGGTTTATAGAGCTTAACAAGTATACATATTCCATTTATAATGGGTTGTCAAAAAAGTTTTGCGGTATTTTCGCTAGTTGGCGCTGAAAGCGGGTAGTTCTAGTTTTATTCGTCGCATCGGGTCATACCTTTTGGAAAGCTCATTTCACGCGCTAACACGTGTTTGATTGATTGTCGTTTCTCTTAAGTCGTTCGTGAGTTATAGCGTCGCAAACATGGAGCAAAATAAAGAGAAAATGCGGCATATTTTACAGTACTACTGCGATAAAGGCGAAAATGCATCTCAAGCCGCCAAAAAAAATTTGTGCAGTTTATGGACCTGATACAGTTTTCATTTCCACCGCACAACGATGGTTTCAACGTATTCGTTCTGGTGTAGAGGTGGTCGAAGATGCGCCGCGCTCCGGAAGGCCTGTCGTCGAAAATTGCGATAAAATCGCTGAATTGGTCGAGAGAGACCGGCATAGTAGCAGCCGTAGCATCGGTCAAGAGCTGGGCATGAGTCATCAAACCATTTGAAGAAGCTTGGAGTCATTAAGAAGCTCGACTTATGGGTGCCACACGAGTTGACGCAAAAAAACATCTTTGACCGTATCGACGCATGCGAATCGCTTCTGAATCGCAACAAAATCGACCCGTTTTTGAAGCGTATGGTGACTGGCGATGAAAAGTGGGTCACTTACGATAACGTAAGGCGCAAACGGTCGTGGTCGAAAACCGGTGAAACGGCCCAGACGGTGGCCAAGCCTGGATTGACGGCCAGGAAGGTTCTCTGTGTGTTTGGTGGGATTGGCAGGGAATAATCCACTATGAGCTGCTCCCCTATGACCAAACGCTCAATTCGGACTGTACTGCCAACAACTGGACCGCTTGAAGGCAGCACTCATGCAGAAGAAGCCATCTTTGATCAACAGAGGCCGAATTGTCTTCCATCAGGACAACGCCAGGCCACACACATCTTTAGTGACGCGCCAGAAGCTCCGGGAGCTCGGATAGGAGGTTCTTTTGCATCCACCGTATAGTCCGGATCTGGCACCAAGTGATTACCACCTGTTTCTGTCCATGGCGAACGCGCTTGGTAGTCTGAAGTTGGCCACAAGAGAGTCCTGAGAAAATTGTCTCTCCGAGTTTTTGCCAATAGGGAAGCGAGCTTCTATGAGAAGGGCATTATGAAGTTGGCATCTCGTTGAGAACGCGTCATCGAACAAAACGGCGCATATTTGACTTGAATCGCATTATTGTAACCAATTTTATGAACAATAGAAAACTCAATAAAAATACCGCAAGACTTTTTTACAACCAATATATGGTATATTAATAAAAACACATCATTAGAGGCGTAAAGATCACAGCTACAATTAAAATATATCAGATATCTCAAACTTGAGAAAAAGTTCTCTTAATTAAAGTTCGGAGCGCTACAAAGCCTGTGTTTCCATAAAGTATCAGATAACTTAAAAGTTGACGAACGGACTATTATAGAGAAATTTTATTGAAATTGGATTTTATCATCGAGTGTAGTTGCTATCGAAGATTTATGTTGCCTTTTATAATTAATTTATCAGAGCGACAAAAAGACTAACACAACATGCAACTCTGAGTCTTTTGACTTTTTTTTTTAGTTGAAATCGATAAGCTTTCACTTTGAATAAATCGACTTGATTTTATTTCATATTAATAATATGACAGCAGAAAATCTCAATTAATTGCAAAAATGCAAATAATTAAATATAAATGTTTACGCATCTGGCTTCTCCTTCGCACGAATTTCGAAATCCATTTATAGACCAAGTGATTTCTTCTTGTTAAAATACGCGTAGCCCTTCGTGCGAAATTGCTTCGCTTTCTTCGCCCTGTTATTGGATTTCCGCGAACCGATAAGACAACGCAACTGAACACCTTAACACGATGTATATATGCACATATATATAAGTACTTACAAGTATACAAACTTATGCAATTATTTGCGCCAGCTGGTGGCATTGTCATCCAAACTACAAGGCATTAAGCGCTGAAAATGACATGAGACAATAATGCAAACAAGTGGCAAAGTGTCAAACTGGGGTTTTCAGGCCCTAACTTTGACCAAAAAAATCAACAGTAAATTTATTGAATATTATTTATTTCCAAAACAATTATTGACGCTTTATGTGTGATCTTATAAGTAATTATCTGCGTAGAAAACTTGGAGAAAGCGACTTTTGGACTGATTGATGAGAGTTTTCGTAGTCATCTCTGAAAAATTTACAATTAAAATGAGGCACATACACTTTGCAGCGAAAATAATCAACGTCGATTGTCATTATTATTATTTTTTGTTTTTGCACTAATCTGGTTGAACCAGGTGGCAACGCTAAAATTCAAACTGATATTGCGACGTGCACAGTTTTAATTAAAGCTCGTGACACGCCTTTTGTTTGTGGCACATCGATTTTAGCCGCATTATAACGCGCGCACACACATATACTGTAGATGCAAACATACACTCACACATAGAAATATATGTACATGTTGCACATGAGGAAAACTGCAATTCAGCCTTGCGATGACAAGGACGTCTGCAACTCATTGTGACAGCATTGTCGATGGCGAAAGCACTTAAAGCAAATTACCCCATATACATGTGTACATACATATATACATATTAGATGGTTTTGATGTGTTTAATTAAAATTTAATCGCTTTGTTTCTCTCATCAATATTTAATTGCTAGTATTTAGGAAATTTTGCATTAATTAAGTTGTTTAGGAAAGCAATAAATATTTAATGTAATTAATGCAATCAATGACATAATTGCCAATTTACACATAAACATGGATATATATACATTAGGGTGTTTTTTTTTTAACTATTAATTTTTTTCAGTCCCGTCACAAAATTTCCATGGAAATACCCTAAAAAAATTCCCTGAAAATTTTAGAATTTTTATAGATGGTACGTGGTAAAAAATCTATGAAAATTGCATACAGCCTTACTTAAAAAGTCGAATATCTCGAGAAGTATTAATGATAGCGATTTTGTCCTCGGACCTTTTTTATAGCAAATAAAATTTCCTACAAATTTGTTGTGTACATTTTTCCTATAACTCCTGTCATTTAGGAGATATATACAAAAAAATGCGAAATTCTGGGAAAAATCGGATTTAGAGCCCCGTACTACCTCGCCGGTGTGAGTTACTTTTTTCAGAGAAATATGCGTCTAAAGCCAAAGCGATGCCATAAAATACCTCTGATCTGTAGGAATTTAAAGATAAAAACTCACGATTGTAGTGTATTTAATTAACAACTAATTAATAAAACTGCAGTCATTTATTAGTCTACTATCAAGCGAACAGGCAACACCCAGTAAATTAAAGTGGAGATAACTATTTAGCAGTCTATTGTAGAATCGATCGACTGCAACGAATTTGCGTAGCGCAAAAATATTTGGTCACTTCTTTCTCGTACGATAAAAGATAAGACGACATGTTTAATATTTTTCGTTCATCTTTAAAAAAAAGTTAAAGGTTGCCACCTGTTTGAATATTTTAAATTTCAAAAAATTAAAAAAACAACGCACATGCAAACTGAAGTGATATAGAAAGCTTACGGTTTAAACTATATTTAGGCAGAGTTGCCACTCCGATATTAGGTATATGGAGCTCCCGGCACCCAGTATGGATCCTATGTATCACATTTGTTTAGTATTAATCGAGCAGTTCTTGAGATATTAAATTGCACTAGAAGCAGGACACGCACTGCGAACACTAAAGGACTATAATATTCTTGTCTTTGCGGTGATGAATATGTTTTTAAAGGCTATTTATACTATTTCTGGTCCTCATATATGTAGGTAGATCACAAAGCTTTGAATAAGCGAATCTAAATAAGATTTCAAATCGAATACTAATCTATTGCCCATTTGTTATTATATGTTTGTCAAAAAAGTCTTGCGGTATTTTTATTGAATTTTCAATTGTTCATAAAATTGGTTACAATAATGCGATTCAAGTCAAATATGCGCCGTTTTGTTCGATGACGCGTTCTCAACGAGATGCCAACTTCATAATGCCCTTCTCATAGAAGCTCGCTTCCCTATTGGCAAAAACTCGGAGAGCCAATTTTGACAGGACTCTCTTGTGGCCAACTTCAGACTACCAAGCTCGTTCGCCATGGACAGAAACAGGTGGTAATCACTTGGTGCGAGATCCGGACTATACGGTGGATGCAAAAGAACCTTCCATCCGAGCTCCCGGAGCTTCTGGCGCGTCACTAAAGATGTGTGTGGCCTGGTGTTGTCCTGATGGAAGACAATTCGGCCTCTGTTGACCAAAAATGGCTTCTTCTGCATGAGTGCTGCCTTCAAGCGGTCCAGTTGTTGGCAGCACAGGTCCGAATTGAGCGTTTCGTCATAGGGGAGCAGCTCATAGTGGATTATTCCCTGCCAATCCCACCAAACACACAGAAGAACCTTCCTGGCCGTCAATCCAAGCTTTGCCACCGTCTGGGCCGCTTCACCGCTTTTCGACCATGACGGTTTGCGCCTTACGTTATCGTAAGTGACCTACTTTTCATCGCCAGTCACCATACGCTTCAAAAACGGGTCGATTTTGTTGCGATTCAGAAGCGATTCGCATGCGTCGATACGGTCAAAGATGTTTTTTGCGTCAATTCGTGTGGCACCCATACATCGAGCTTCTTAGTGACTCCAAGCTTCTTCAAATGGCTTATAACGGTTTGATGACTCATGCCCAGCTCTTGACCGATGCTATGGCTGCTACTTTGCCGGTCTCTTTCGACTAATTTAGCGATTTTATCGCAATTTTCGACGACAGGCCTTCCGGAGCGTGGCGCATCTTCGACCATCTCTACACCAGAACGAAAACGTTGAAACCATCGTTGTGCGGTGGAAATGGAAACTGTATCGGGTCCATAAACTGCACAAATTTTATTGGCGGCTTGAGATGCATTTTTGCCTTTATCGTAGTAGTACTGTAAAATATGCCGTATTTTCTCTTTATTTTGCTCCATGTTTGCCACGCTATAACTCACGAACGACTTAAAAGAAACGACAATCAATCAAACACGTGTTAGCGCGTGAAATGACCTTTCCAAAAAGGTATAGCATAACCCGATGCGACGAATAAAACTAGAACTACGCGTTTTTAGCGCCAACTAGCGAAAATACCGCAAGACTTTTTTGACAACCCATTATTTATTTATAAGCGACGGGAACTTTGGTTTCGGATTCGGAAGATGTTGTAAACACAATTCTAATTTTTGTCCAAGTTCGCTGATTCTGTGACTCAAACTTAGTTGAAAGTTAGCCGGATTGCAATGTGGACAAATTGCAGCCACCATTCCAATGTATCCGTACTGAAGTTATAAAATTACAACGAAAAGTGGCATTACTTTATATACTTGTATATATATATATATATATACATACTATAGATAAGAGAGCGTTCAATTTTCATAAGAGTTAATTATTCTATCGATTTGAAGTTTCCTTAACGGCTTTCGTTAAGATGACGATAAATCCGAAAGCTTACATAACTTGTATCATCGTAGACTGAGTAATTATGTCGAAAGTTGAGGCCTTCATTGGCAATCGAAAACTCAATCAGTGAAAATATGTATTTTAGACCTTGCCTATGCCACTTTATACCATTTTGTGTGTTAGCTATGGTGAAAGAGACATCAGCTAATGAGCTTTGACAAACTTTACAGATCTTTGATCATAAAACCGAGTTCTTAAGCGAGTCACATCTCGCGTTTGAAGACATTATTTTTCTTAAAGTTGCGACTGTTGGCTCCTAGTAGTAAAAGCTGATGAAATGAGGAAGCTGAGACACTACACTAAGAATGAAAAATTTAAGAAAGTTTCTAGGTGTGAATACTTCGCCCTTGACATTGTTGCCATTTTAGGATTATACAGTAGCGCTTGCCGAGTCACTTAGAGTATAATTTTATTTTTAAATTTCTCGCTCCAGTTTAGTCATGAGTTGTTCCTGAATGAATATTACACAACTTGCCTAAGCCCAAAAGTTCCTTTATTTCTACAGGTTGTGATTTCCATCAATCTTTCTCACTATTTTCATAATAACTTTTTACGATGTGCAGCGTGGCACTTTTCTCTATACAGTGCAAACATAAATATTTTAGTATCTATTATCGGAATTTCACCACACAACTTTAAGTGAAAACTTTGCAAACATTCTTACCATAGTAAACAAAGTTAATTACACTACACACACACATCCCATCATACTCAGCAGTGATGAGTGATTATACGATGGTATATAAGTAGACCTAGTGCACTTTGTTGCATTCCCACGCTCAACTGCACACATATATGTATGTACAGATGCAAGTGAAAACAATTTTCTTGCCATAATACTTAAGTAGATGTACTTAAGTGAATACTTAAGTGCGTTCGAACTATGAGTGCGTAAAGTCAAACAAAGTGTGTGAATGCAGTGAAAATAAGGCGAGAGATTATATTAGGGTGGCCCAAATCAACATTAAAGGTTTTCACTTGAATACCAAGAAAATATTTGCTCTACACACTTGTAGTTTGATGATATTCCATTAATAACATCTTTTTTAAATTAACTATTCATGCAAAGCATTGCAAGTCTCACGTCCTCTCTCATTTTCTCTGCCGGTAGAGCTTTGCGTCAGCTTTGATAAATGACATGGTGACTGTGTTTTGCTGCAAAATTTAGTATTTTCGCCAAAAACTTGCTGAGCTTTTTTCAAACTTGGCAAATTTATTCGAAATTAATTCTCAGAGCACACCTGCTAATTACAGGATAATGGCTTATGCAAAATGAAATTTCACATTCCGGTTTCCTTAGGTGAAACTAATAGTTTTTGCTGTAGCATACGCAAACAGTTGTTGCTGGTAAAATTTAGTCGTAATATGAGTGTTACGGTGTTTTTCAAATGAATGAGAAATGCTGAGCATGAGTAACGGATGCTGTTGGCTGTAATTATGTGTGGTAGTTTCCAGCTAAATTTGAAGTTTAGTTAAAGAAGACATCACCATCTTTAATTAAAGAGAAGTTAAAATAAGGCATTAAATCATTTTTGGTTGAGTTAAGTTAAGTTAGGTTTTTAAGTTAGGTAAAACCATTCTTTGCGTTAGGAAATGCATACTTAAATTACATAAGTTGGAATAAGTTCGTTTGAGTTAAATAAAATGAAAAGTTAAATTAAGTTCTGATAACTTAAATAACTTAATTTAATATCGCGGCTATAAAAATATGAAAACGTTTTGTTAAGTTAAGTTAAGTTATGTTTAGGTTGTTTAGAGTATAGTCTCTTTATTGTATTAGTTAAGCTAATTTAAAATAATAACCTAAGAAACTTAAGTTTACTTTGAACAAAATTATAAATTTTAAAGTTAAGTTAACCAAATTATGTTAACAAAATTAAGTTAAATTTTCAAATTAGAAATTGAGTTAAACTTACCTCAATGAAGTTATACTATTTGGAGGCCTGGAAAGCAAACGCGGGCTATCCAAGTGCATGGTATTAAAGTCATCACAATATCTGACAGTTTGCCCCTCATCGATTCGATATTTTAACCAAGAGAAAGTCGGTCGCTTTATACTCTAGTTGCTGTCTTGCAAGACTATGCTAAGTACGGTGAAGTAATGGACCACTACTTCATCTCTGTTTTTTGTGTTATCGTTCGATATCCATTTCAATAGTCAACCAAAACTATGGGCCTCAGTCTCCGACAAATCGAGGGTGCTGAGAATGCCCGGAGGTAAAACAAAACTAGCTTCAAACATGGCATTATAGTTAAAGAGAGCATTTCAAAATCAGTCATCGGATTTCTGTCGAAATCTGATAGACCAGTGATGCTAAAGTTATTTGCAAAACCACTGAATATTAATATTATTCAAGTCTATGCTCCAACGGCCGTCAAAAGTGATGATCAAGTAGAAACTTTCCATAATGAACTAGCCGAACTTATGTAATTAACAAAATCATATGAAATAAATATAATTCAAGGTGATTTTAATGCAAAAGTTGGAAGAGAAAAAGTCGAAGCAGTCGCAGGCCAATACGGCTTAGGTGAAAGAAACGAGGTCGACTAATTCAATTCTGTCAAGAACACAAACATATAGTTTGGAGCACATTATTTAGCCTGCCTCCCAGAAGACTTTATACATGGAAATATCCATCGGACGCCTCTGATAATATCATCAGAAATCAAATAAATTACATTCTGATAAATAATCGCTTCTATTCCCCAATAAAAAAGGTCAATACATATTCAGGAGCGGTTGTACTTTAGGCCTAGCCTCTATTAAAAGAAGTAAGCCTAAAATGAAGCTAAATCTTGATAAGTTGAGAAATGAAAGTGTGAAACGCGTATTTGAAAGTGAAATTAATAAAAAAATAAATTATATCCCATCAGGAAGAGCAGAAAGTATATGGAGCGACTTAAAAGAGATAATTTGTACTACAGAAAAAAAAATCTTGGAATAGATAAGAAAGAAAATAATAAAAATCATTGGATGACAGATGACATATTAACAGTAAATGTCGGGAATATAAAAACAAGAAAAAACTTTAACTTCGGCTGCACCGAAGCTAATAAACCCTTCACAGGTGCATTTCTTTTAGTAACTATGTGTCCAGTTTGTATGGAAGCTATATGCAATAGTAAGCCGATCTGAACAATTTCTTCAGAGATTATGTTATTTCCTTAAACACTAATTCATGTCAAATTTCGTGAAGATACCACGTCAAATGCCAAAGTTTTCCATATAACAACTTGATTCCGATCGTTCGGTTTGTATGGCCGCTATATGCTATAGTGAACCGATCTAAACAATTTCTTCGGAGAATACATTGTTGCCATACAAAATAATCTATACCAAAGCTCGTGAATATATCATGTCAAATGCAAAAGTTTTCCATACAAGAACTTGATTCCGATCGTTCAGTTTGTATGACAGCTATATGTTATAGTGGTCCCGTATAGGCAGTTCCGTCAAATGAGCAGCTTCTTAAAGAGAAAATGACGTTTGCAAAATTTCAAAACGATATCTTTAAAACTAACGGACTAGTTCGTATAAATATACAGACAGACGGACAGACAGACAGATGGGCATGGCTAAATCGACTCAGCTCAACATACTGATCATTTATATATATACTTTATAGGGTCTCCGATGCTTAATTCTGTGTGTTACAAACTTCGTGAAAATTTTAATAAATATTTTTAACCACGTTTAACAATATCCAAAAGACAAAAGAAGTATCTGTTTCACGAGGTGTAAGACAAGGATGCATTCTGTTACCCTTGCTATTTAACATATATTCGGAAGTAATATTTCAAGAATCGGTAAGTAGTATTGATCAATGTGTGAAAGTGCATGGTATTTTCATCAATAATATACGCTATGCAGATGACACTAGACTTATAGCCGATAGCTTGTTGGGATTACAAGAACTTGTAAACCAAGTTAACTTACGTAGTGACGAATATGGCCTACGCATTAACATAAACAAGACAAAGTACACGATTATTAGTAGGAAAAACATATACAACGAAACACACTTCATTATTAACAATAGGCCCATCGAAAGAGTTAAAAATGTCAAGTACCTTGGTTGTTAGATCAATGAAAATTGAGATTGTTCAAAAGAAATAAAATGTCGAATTGAATTTGCGCGAACAACTTTTCTCAAACACAAAAACATATTATGTAGCCATGGCCTCAACATCCCAACCAAAATACGTTTTTTAAAATGCTATATTTGGTCGGTGCTCCTCTATGCCATGGAAACGTGGACTCTAAAAATCACAGATATGAACAAGCTAGAGTCCTTGAATATCCCATGGACAGATAGAGTTAGTGAAGTTTTGAGAGGAGTGAACCGCAATAGAGAGTGGGGAGTGATGTGGCAACCCCAAATGCAACTCTGCAAAAAGCATAGATATGGCAACCCAAAAACTGGATAAGCTGTCAGCGTGACGCAGCGCCATTTTTCCTTCTTCTTGGCGCATCATCCCGACTGCTAGCACGCTTCCTCATTTTCGCTCTTCATTTCATTTTCATTTTCAATCATCAACTTTGTATCAGTATTTTGTATTATAATAAATCTGAAATTATTGTGGACATCCATACTAAAGGAAAAAGGGGTATTGGTCGTAAACAGCTTTCGTGGCTTCGAACCATTCGACAATGGACAGGAATCCAGAAGGTTGGTAACCTTATAGATGTGGCGAGAGTTAGAGAGAAATATGCTGCGATAATTAAAAACCTGTGATTTTTTAATATACAAAAGATATATTTAACATGTAAACATCACATTGTTTTATTATTATTAATCTTATTAATATTGTACATATGTGACCTGGTGTACGAAAAGGGGGCTAACGTGCGAAAACTAGTTTTCTGGGAAAAGCTGTTAAAAATAATCGTCAGTTTCTCGCTATCTCATTAATTGTTCTCCTTTTTTTTTGACACCTAAGCCCCCTTTTCGTAGACCAGGTCACATATTATTAAATGCTATATGATCACCAATACGCGAATACGAAGACGAATACGAATTGGCAAATAAAGAAGAAAGAAGTCAGAATCTCTTCAGTCGTCATTGCGTTGACTCGCTGACCAGAAAAACGGTCATTCTTTTATACTGTATAACTCCTATTTTAGGAATGCACTTCTTTTGACAAGTGCTTCGTTATATTAAGTGAAGCATAACATGTTTTATATGAGGTGTGATAAACTTGGTAGTAATACTGCATAAAAGATAAAAATGAAGTATGGAATATTAAGCAAGAAAAACATACTTTCATCTCCACTGAATCTATAGTTTGACGAAAAAGTACCCGGAAATTATAAATAAGGCGCAAAATATTTAATATTTTAGCAATATTTATTTTGTCGTCTTAAAACTGTAATACACTAATGCCAACGAATTCTTCATTCCTCGAAACACTTTTTATAAGCACTTTTTGATCGACAGAAAACGAATTCTACGGAGCGGTAATTTCAGTTTGATTCAGTTTAAATTTGGTCACAATCGTGATTCGATGCAATGGTGTATTATTGTTATCGTGTAAATTCCATGTCATACTCATAAACCCATGTCTCATCGGCAGACATAATGCTCTCCATGAATGTGGGATCGGATTTCGACCGATCAAGCATGTCCAAACAGACCTGTTTTCGGCACTCTTTTAGAAAAAAATCATCTTTATCGGGACGAGACAAGCAAGAACGAATTTTATACCCAAAATATCCATCAAAATCATTCGAACGGGCTTGCGAGAGATGTCGAGCTCTCTTGCCATCTCTCTAATACTTGCCTGATGATTTGCAAGCACCGTATCCTTCACTTTTTTAATATTTTCATCAATTGAAGAGGTTGAAAGTCGGCCAGAACGTGCCATGCTTTCAACGATCTCTCGACTGCCTTTGAAGGCCTTATAGCCCTCCAGGCTTATGTTTTTGAATCACCGTTAGTCTTTTCTTACATTCGCAACGTTTCCGCACACAAAGTTTGGTTAGAAATATAAAATTTGAGAAAAATTCTTTGTTAAATATTTTTATCCATTTCAAAAATCGCAACGCACCACTGATGCGTACCAACAATCGCGCTCATATTTGGCATAGTAATTAAGGACAGCCCTACCAACTTAGCAAAATACGTTTTTTAATATCATTTGCTCTGGGAATTTAAATTCCAATTTCCTTTTACTTTTTTGTCACAACGTATAACCTTCACAATTGAAAAGAATTCAATTTGGATTGGTCAGTTTGTATGGCAGTTATATGTACTGTTGAATCGACCAGAATGATTTTTCCGGCTTTAGAGAATAAACGTGCTAAGTATCGTGACCGGTTTCAACCAAAAAAGTTTTGCATACGATCAGTTTATACGACAGCTATGTGTTGTAGTGATCCGATAAAATTTTTTTTTCGCTGATTGTACCGTTCACTAAGATAATAATTCAAGACCAATTCAGTCATTTATGAATCTGAACAGTAGTGCCAAAACTCGGTGTATTTATCTAGTGTGTCACATTTAAAGAGTTAGATCTTTAAGGATTAGGTCATTATCTGATAATAATTACTTTTAAGGAGTTATGTCAGTTTAGTATTTTCCTAAAATAAACATCATAAACATTATTAATTTGTGCTTTACATGAAACCAAAAATGTAACAAGTAAGGAAGGGCTAAGTTCGGGTGTCACCGAACATTTTTCTCTCTCATATTATACAGAGAAGGCATCAGATGGAATTCAAAATAGCGTTATATTGGGAGAAGGCGTGGTTGTACACCGATTTCACCCATATTTCGTACATATCATCAGGGTGTTAAGAAACTATTATATACCGAATTTAATTGAAATCGGTCAAGTAGTTCCTGAGATATGGTTTTTGGTCCATATTTTCCATTTCCCATTTCTTCCGTAAAATTTAGTGTTTCTGACGTTTTTTGTTAGTCGGTTAACGCACTTTTAGTTATTTTCAACATAACCTTTGTGTGGGAGGTGGGCGTGGCTATTATCCGATTTCTTCCATTTTTGAACTGTATATGGACATGCCTGAAGGAAACGACTCTATAGAGTTTGGTTGACATAGCTATAGTAGTTTGCGAGATATGTACAAAAAACTTAGTAGGGGGCGTGGCCACGCTCACTTTTCCAAAAAAATTACGTCCAAATATGCCCCTCCCTAATGCGATCCTTTGGGCCAAATTACACTTTAATATCTTTATTTATGGCTTAGTTATGACACTTTATACGTTTCCGGTTTTCGCCATTTTGTGGGCGTGGCAGTGGACCGATTTTGCCCATCTTCGAACTAATCCTTTTTATGGAGCCAAGGAATACGTGTACCAAGTTTCATCATGATATCTCAATTTTTATTCAAGTTACAGCTTGCACGGACGGACGGACGGACGGACAGACAGACATCCGGATTTCAACTCTACTCGTCACCCTGATCACTTTGGTATATATAACCCTATATCTGACTCTTTTAGTTTTAGGACTTACAAACAACCGTTATGTGAACAAAACTATAATACTCTCCTTAGCAACTTTGTTGCGAGAGTATAAAAATATATAAGTAAAAAATGTTAATTTTTGCGCCTACAATGTTACTAAAATAGCATATCCCAAGGGTTCGAAATACTTTCGCTACCATTTTTCTTTTGCCTGACTATGTCATAATGATCTGTTAACATGAGTGTCACAACTTTGTTTATCGAAGTTTTATTTAACACCCAAAAGCGATTTACCTGAGATTTCTCTTATTACAAACGTTCAATTCGAAATGTATCGAATATTCGATTGTCGGTACGTGAGCCACAAAACTTTCTTAATTAAAATGGCTGACCTCATGCTGAACCCTTTTCGGCCGTCAGTTATTTAATAACAATCAAGTAGATGTGCTTGTGTGTGCAAGGCCATAAGTAAACATGGGAATCAAAGTGGTTGGCCGCAAGTGTTATGTAAGTGATATAAGCAAGCTTAACTAGGCGTAGCAAATAGAATGAGATACGAACACGAAGGGATAAACGAAATTGAGCAATTCACACTTCTGACAAACCACAAACCTTGTAGTACTAAATTGAAACTTTCATCTTTCTCTCACCTCTATCGCTTCCAGACTGCTAACTTTTAAGTTTTCCTTGTTACATTTTTAACTTTTCTACTTTTCTTTCATCATCCTCATGTACTTAAGTTAGACTTCACTACACTCACTTATATAATATTTGCTGTTCTTTTCAATTTTGCTATGCTAGTTATTCGAGTTGACTCTCATTCTCATCATCCCTTGTCCTCATCATTATTATCATTATCATAGCTAACTTTGAAGTTTCTTTTCTATTGTTTTTTTGTGGTGTTCTTTTTATTTTCAACGAATCCTTAGTTTTGTCCGGTATTGCCACATTATTTTCAGTTCGTAAATGCGTTCTTGTAATACTTGATCTTCAAAGTTTTCTTCCATTCCCACTGCAATTTAAAATGTATAAGAATAAATGTTGAGCTATCAGCTTATTAATTGCGTAAGAGCGAAGTGGAGAAGGTGATGGGGGTTTTCAGACTTCGGTATGGGTTTTGGTAAGGAGTTTGAAGGTATTTTGTTAGTTTTAGTGACAAAGTTTTTCATATAAATTAAATTAAACTAATTTCTTTCGGAACAATTAATTCAAGAAAGCTGTAATTGTGAACATTTTGACGTCTTAGCTTTTAATTTTAAATTATTTATAATGTTTTCTACGTTCTCCACGATACTTTTTTACTGCTTTCATCCTGTTTGGCATACTTTAAACAAAATTTTTCAAAATATTTGGAGAATTATATTGTGATGCTAATTTTGAACGGTCTTAAGGTCCTGGTTTAGTGTTTTTTATGAACGCTATATATGCTAATTGTACAAGCAACTAATTGCTCCATTATGCAATAAATTGAGTACAATTAGTCTTTAACTGTTGAACATTAGCTATTATTCAATTAATGATGCCGTTGGATATGACCAAAAAATTTTAAAAGTAAAACTTTTACATAAATATCTTGAATCTAATAAGGTTCAATTATACATACGAGGGCAGCTATATATATTCTGGCCTAGGGCAACACTAAGTGTTGCCAGGTGCAATCTGACATTTCCATTGGAAAGTTTGACATTTTTTAGCATAACATCACTCAGAACGTTTTGTCATTTAATAGTAATTGTTTTATTTACAGGGAATTAAAAAATTCATCTCGGCCAAAAAATGGAATTAACTCGTGAAAATTTTCGTGCGATCATTTTTCACAACTTTCGACGTGGATTATCATGACAAGAGTGCATCGATGAACTAAAATCTTTGTACGGCTATGAAGCACCGTCCTATAGCACTGTGAAAAACTGGTACAACGAATTCAATCGTGGCCGACGCTCGCTCAAGGACGAATTCCGTGAAGGTCGTCCAAAAACAGTCGTTGTGCCAGAAAACATAGATGCCGTACGTGAACTGATAATGCAAGAACGTCATGTAACATACCTTCAGATAGAGGCATGCCTATGGATTTCTCCCAACAGCATACATTCGATATTGCATGAACACCTGGACGTAAAAAAGGTTTGTTCTCGTTGGATGCCGCACAATTTGACAATCGCTCAAAAAAAGGCTCGTGTGGATTGGTGTAAAGAAATGCTGAAAAAATACGATCGCGGTGCTTCAAAAGACGTTTATAAGATCGTCACAGGTGACGAATCATGGATCTATGCGTATGAGCCCGAAACAAAACAGCAATCGACAAAAAAAATTAAAAATAAAAAAAAATAAAAAAAACAAAAAAAAAAACATTTTCGTTGATAAATATGCCTATTTGCATTATTAGGCCAGAAATATATATAGCAACCTACGTATTAGTCGCCGTACGTCATTGGCTCACGTACCGGAGATGTAAAACACTCCGTGGTTTGGTATGACTTTTTATTTCTCCATTATGTTAACGCCTACTTAATAAAAAAAGTACTTTCACTGGCGACATTTATTGACACTTCAGCAGAAAGAAATGGCTAGCGTTTTTAATTAAATTATTTATTTCCTTTTTTCAACGGTAAAAGGGTAATTTAATCTCATTCCACCATCACTACAACAAAAAACACTTAACTGTTTCGATGACTTGTTCATTAGCGTAATCGATAAATAAACAAGGGTGTATCTGTGTTCACGGACCACGACGCATTGCAGAAATAATCAATTGGTCTCGCCCGTTAATTGGAGCCTATACAGCCACTGGCTCATGATGTCGTCATAATCATCATTGATACTTTCGTTTTTAATTTGCTATATTTTCCTCAAGCGTTGCCGGCTATAACAAGCTAACGTACCGTCACGCACTTTGACACAGCACAGCACAACCCGCAAGCAATTTTATTATATCAGGAATTGAAGAAGAAATGTGGAGAGGTTTGAGGGGTATTGTTCTGTATAAAACATAGTATAAAAAGAGCTAAGATAGCGTCTCGTGACGGCAATAGTATTTGTTTACGGACTTGTGTCAGTGGAGAGTAAGATTTGCCATTTCATCATGTCACGTATTACTTTGGTCCAAGGTTTGGAAATTGTCCAAGATTATTACGAAAAATTATGTTCACCGGTGGCTACTGTAAGAGCTCTTCGTGAAAAATATGGTCGTCTCAATGACGCCCATTTCTAGTTTAGTGGCTTCGTCAACAAACAAAATTGTCGCTATTGGCGTGAGTCAAGCGGTCGTGTGGTTCGGATTGTTGTATGGCGGCATCATTGAGCATTATTTTTTTCGAATAGAGCATTAAATGTTGTTACCATAATTTCGCAGTTGACGAAATTAAAACACAACATATTTCGACTATATTTTGTATGAAATTTTGCGGCCACCAAGCTTTCACTATATTTTAAATATTATTCAGTTATGAAGACACGTTGTTCAGACACATAGTGTAGCGCTCCCTTTTTACTAAGCAAAACTGTCAGCTGTCGATTTGGTTTTTAGGGTTTTCAGCACTTAACTACACAAATGGCGGAAAATTGAAATCTTGCGCTAATTTTGGGATACCCTGTTTATTTTGGAAAACACTGTACTTATTATCCATCTACTTGCGGAATTACATTTACTTGAAAATTGTTATCAAATACTGGCGTCGGAGTTTGCGGTCATTTAGGTTAATAAAAAGTCCACAAGTAAAAAACTAATTTTTTTTTTACCTCAGCCAAATTTTTTTCAAGTTAGGACCGACGAAGAGAATTGGTACTGCTTTCGAAGTGTGCTTGGCAAATTTTTCTTGAGATATTTTAAAATGAATTTTTGTTGGTAGACGCAGAAGACTTTCAATTAGTTCCAAACGGATATAGAAAACTTCATTACTATCGAATTTATATAACCGGAAATCATAGAAGGTCTGATTATCAGGAGCAAATAAGATTAGGAAAAACTAGAATTTTTTTTGGAAAGGAAGTATAAGTGTATAGGCATTTTGATAGGTAGTTAGCTTAAGATATTCGGAATATGATTTCTAAAACCTCTGCTTTTCAAAACATATTAGCCTGAGATCAGCATATTATCATTTCGAAATTTGCACTTTATTTTGTCATTCACTCCATATTTCAGCCATCATTTTTTAAAGCTTTCGAGTTGAATTGGCAAAACAAATGGCTTCACATATTTGTGATTAATAGTATACTTCTTATATTATATTAGCTGATAGCTTAAAAACCGAGTCTTGAAATAATGTTTTATTAGTTAATTAGCATTATATCTTATCCAGTGTTCTTTTTGCTAGCATTAATTTTCTATACCTCTGCGAGTTATTGGATGAAATATTTCCGATTTGGAAGCTTGTAATGTATGGATACATGTTGGAGGAAATATGTGGAGAATTTTACAAAAGAGAGTAATCGAAATAGAATATCCCTTTGCATAATGTATATAGTCTGCGATCATCACATCAGAAGGATGTACACTCCTCTACATAAAGAAAATAAGTTGCTCCCTGCTGTTATCATAACTATTTGTTATAACTCCTCTATTTTTACTAGTTTTTCAACATTTTATAAAAGAATCGGCTAATTGGAAATCGTTAAAAAAGTCTGGTGCAGAAATCGCTTTTTTATCGGACAGTTTAGTTCTAGATTGATATTGTATGAGTTACAGACTGAAGATATATGCATGTATGATAGAAAGCTTCTGGCACATAGACATAAGGGTTTCAAATCAATACTTCAAGTAATATGTAAGGTACATAAATATGTAACACAATCACAACCTCAACGGCTATGAACGGATGGGTTATACATACTTGTAAGTAGTTAAGTGGCTTCCGGTCACATATACACAAACACTACTAAGTACTAGTGCCGGAAAATTGTTTTGAGTTTGTGAAAGTGGCATGTAAAATGAACGATTTACTGGTCTGTACGTAGGTTATCTTTTATATTTCCGGATTAGAAACCAAATACAAATATTAATTATTGAAATTAATTTTATTGTTTTTCAATATATTCTTATTTAAGATCTATACACTATTTTGGTCAAAATCATTTATCGAAGTACTTTTGTCACTCCGCATGAGGTATTTCCAAAACATGCATTCTGAACGCATCAACCGCCTCTTCGGTTGCCGAAAAACGTTGACCTATTAATTTATTGTTTTAGTACGGGAATAAAGAGAAGTAATCCAGTACCGGTGACATTTCTACTGACACACCAACAAAGGAAATAAAGATTTTGGTCAAGTACATACTTTCAGTTTACTCACCTTTGTGGTTCTCAATAAGATTCAAGAGTTCAATCAAAGATGGCTCGCGCCATCTCTATGCTGCAATTCAAAGGTCGATATACTTACCTGCTAAACTGCGCAAGGTTATCGATTCATCCATTCAACAGAATGCTTTCTTTGCTCTTCCAGAAAACATTCTCCTTAGTATGATGACTGACGAACGGATAGAAGTCAGAAAATTGGCGCTTGACCGTCTTCTGGCAGCCAGAGAAGCAGAGTCTGACACTGTAAATGGAAGGGTTAGATGTAATAAAGTGCCAAAGCTGAATTTCAAAGCTAATAATTATTACGATATGATTAACTGGAAGACTATTACCTCGACTGTTCCACCAGTTCTTTGTTCAGTCTCTAACGAAGAAGTCACAAACGGGCTGTCAGGAGACACTGCAGAGGTATGGAAATTTAGTGAATTCCCTTCTCACACCGTGGCAGTCGAGAGAACCGTCAAACTGGTGACAGAGGCATCTTCTAAAGTTATTGGCCCCCAATCTCGTGATCGGTTTATACGCTCTACACTGAAATCTAGGCAATAAGTGCCAAAGTTTAGTACAAAATCTGATTTTATCAATGAATTTGACACAGATTCAGACTAAAACAAGCCCGACATATGGTTGTTTGGTTGGGTTGGGAACGGTTCGTCCTACGGCCATGATCACATATACCATTTCGGTAGCAAATAACGTGACAAATAACTTTTGTTTTATACATTTTGCCATAAGAAGCGTACTTCAGGCGCTAGGTAGACAATTTCACGATTTTAGGCGAATTTCCGAAATTTCAAAGCC
Organism: Bactrocera tryoni; assembly: GCF_016617805.1. Taxonomy (NCBI): domain Eukaryota; kingdom Metazoa; phylum Arthropoda; class Insecta; order Diptera; family Tephritidae; genus Bactrocera; species Bactrocera tryoni. The sequence continues at coordinate 62,259,146 of NC_052503.1, read as the reverse complement.
GGAGTTGGGGTTGAAGATGCAATCCGATCGCAAAACAAAAAGTTGCATTGGAATCAGGAAGGACTAAGGCAACTTTTCCGCACTATTAGAAATCCCGAATCGAAAAAAGTCCGGAAACGACCCACTCTAGTGTGCAAGTCCGTAATGTCGTGGTGAAAAATTGTTATGTACCACTCAGAAATTACTGTTATGCGTTGATCTAGTTGTATGGTTGCGATGTGTCCAGTTTTTCCGAAAAACAGACGACCATTTGCCTGAAAGTACTTCGTTGGAAGCTTTTGTGGGATTCGGCTCATTTGGAAACATCCATACAGTCGACTGCAGAAAACGTTCATGCAATATTGAATGTATGCTGTACCCACTACTGTACCCACTAATGCCCATAGTTCTTCCAATCTCACGATAGATAAAAAAACGATCTTGCAATATTAGTTCGCGCACAGCATCAATAGTTTTCGGTAGAAAAAGTAAAAGTGTGTGACACTCACGAAATTCGTGATAGAGTGATCTATGACCTCGATTGAATTCCCCATACCGTTCATAACCATTGGTCCTTGTGGGAACTGTATCTGAAAAAATTTAATTAAGCCCATCGGTGCACTGTTGCTGAGAAAAGCCACGTCGAAAGTCACGCGAAAATTTTCGCGCTTTATTTCCATTTTTAGCCGAGATGAATATTTTAGGTTACTGTAAGCAACACTAATAGCGCTCGTACGTCAAAACGTTTTGAGTATGTATGTAAACCAACAATAGTGTCAAACTTTACGATTATGTTGTGTGTTGCCATATTGCAATACTAGAGTTGCCAAATCCTCAAATATAAAAGGCAACCGACGTATGTCAAGCAACCCGACGGTTATAGACCTGTCTCTCTGGCGGACAGACCACTCTCGACTGCTTCGTGCATGGCTCAATACACGCGCCTTCTGTCAGTTAAAATAATACTTTTTATGCGCTATTAAGAAGCTTTTAGTTTTCATACGACGCCATAATATTTAATAAAATAGTCGAGTTCAGTTTATGGTTAAATGCGTTAACTACAATAACAATAATAATCATTGTATACCAAGCGCAGCACGCAGACAGACCGGGTTGAAGAGAAGTGTGCAAATGAGTGTCGGAGGCGTGCGCTTCTAGTAATATAGAAAACTATGTAACGGAGTGATTGTCTGTATATTTGCGGTAGTGTGTTAAGTTCATTTAATAGTCTTTAATGTATTATAGGTATTATTAAATGAGCGATGGACGCGTAAGGCCAAAGTGGTTAGTGAAAGTATGCCGTAAAAAAGAACAAAATAAATAAAAATATTGAAATAACTTTCAGTTTTTCTTCTCCATTTGAATTTAAGGAGTTCACTGCAGTACTGAGCACTTAGGGAGCATACAGTGAAGTGTGAGAGTGTTTGGGTATTCCACCGATTAACTAGAAGTCGAGGTCTTTTCTCTTTGAAGCCAAATGTTTGAGGAGAGCACATCCATGAGTAGAAAAGAAAAGCTTAAATTTGGAAAAATGCCGACCAATTTTAGATCATAGCCTTCTTTGAACTTGTTACACTGGACCCAGTGAAGCCTCAACTGTTTTAAAGGTTCTTAAAATTGGTTTTTGAGGCTTTCGTGGTGGACCTGGAGAGCATAATGAATTTGGCCAGAGAGAAGGCGTTGTTGTGAGCCGATACATTAGCATGGTGAAAGAACACTTTTTTCAACAAATGGATACGAGTTTTGTGCACTTTGGCATTGAATAAGCCCAATAATTTGGATTAGTAGAGCCTATTACATGATTATTTTGGTCATTCTATAGTTAATTGATATAGATGACCTTTGTAAATCTCAGAAAACGCCGTGCGGTAAAAAAAATTTTTGCTTTTTTCGGAAAAGATTCGACAGTTACTGGATCTTTGTTGTGTACCAATGGATCCATGCATGCTGTTTGTACTCTTTGTATTTGGAAAAATCTTGTTATTTATAATATAACAAAGATTAAAACCCTATGTATTCCGGCGTTTAAAGCCAAGAAAATAAAATGGATATTGATGCTCTGATATATGTAGATATTAAACTAACCGGGAGTGGCAGGCTAACAAAAATAGCTTTAATATTAGATCTGAAGTAAGTTTACAAAACTTGTAGCTTTCTAAGGAAAACACATATACTTTTCTTAAGTAAGGATCTGCTTCTAAAACATATAAACTACAAAATTGATCTTACATCTTGGAAACGGCTTTCTCATAAAAAAGTTAGCATTAAACAATAAACTATTTGTTTCTGTACTTGCTCTTATCTGTTCTTTTTAAAGACGTCGCAATATCCCGACTTTTAACATAAGTGATGAATTAAAATTAACTGAAAGTCTGTATGCTCTAAGAAACGGCTCTTTGGGGAAGTTAATCTCATCTAAGGTAAGATAATTTGGGTTTTGATGGTTAAACAATGTTAACTTCTAACCAAAGTTCATTCAAAGAACTGATTCTGACTGCTTCGAAACCAGTAGTTTTTCTAAGTGCATACCTTCAATTCCTGGTAGAGCTAACCTTGCAAAAAGCTGATTCAATTTTTGCATGATTTTTTCTTAAAGCATATGTTTTGTTTAAACAAACCCTCATTTCCCCTTGCTACATATAATTTTTAACCCACATCGTTGCTTCACGCATAACATTTGAGTGCAATACAGATAACTAGAAGACAAAAATATGCTTAATCAAGCGTAAACCTGTTTAGTCAGGTAATCGAATATAGCAGGAAATTGCTTTGTTAAATTCAGGAAAGCCAAGAATACTGACAAAGCAAAAACGTGGAAAACAGAAGGAGCCATAAGAGTAAAACTGAAAATGTGGTAAACAAAAGTGCATTTATGTGTCAATATGTTAGCTTATTCGGGCAATGTGAAATATGTTGATAAACATATGTCCAACTCTATGTATTATTAAGCCATTTTGAGAATTTTATGTTATTAGTACTGGGTATTAGCCTTCACCATTTAAATTTTTTCAGATTCTTTCACTTTGCCAACGAAGATAATAAAATAGAACTTAGTACAAACAAAATTTCAGATAATGGTGTGACCTGGTGTTAAAAATGGTCCAAATCCGCTCGGTATTTCTCCAAGCCGCCATGCGTCTACTATTTTCCTTCCCGAACTTAGCTCTTTCCTACTTCTTTCGAATAAGCTTTTAGCCTCGTTAGAATATGTTTTTTGCGTTAATACTATGATAATCCATCTAAATTCAGTTGGAGTACAAAATGTTTTACTAGACCAATTACAAATAATTTTTAGACGAAACACGGAATTTTCGCGATGTTTCCTGCTCTTTAAAGTAAAGACCGCAGTTATGGGCGGCCAGAAAACCGAGGAGCGTCTGAAGTATGTGGGATTGTACATTGCAAAAGTAAATACATCTGACATTTTTCTTACTCACAAATTTTATCGGGAATCTTTTATGTAGAAAAGCTAAGTCTAATCCGCTTTTCTTAATATTTTTTCTTCAAATACCTGATTATAAGCCATTTATTGTATTTTGTATACGCCAGGGTTATTTTTTGAAGAATGAAGTCGATATATTAGTTTGTCAAAAAAGTCTTGCGGTATTTTTATTGAATTTTCAATTGTTCATAAAATTGGTTACAATAATGCGATTCAAGTCAAATATGCGCCGTTTTGTTCGATGACGCGTTCCTAACGAGATGCCAACTTCATAATGCCCCTCTCATAGAAGCTCGCTTCCCTATTGGCAAAAAACTCGGAGAGCCAATTTTCACAGAACTCTCTTGTGGCCAACTTCAGACTACCAAGCGCGTTCGCGATGGAGACACTTGGTGCAAGATCCGGACTATACGGTGGATGCAAAAGAACCTCCTATCCGAGTTCCCGGAGCTTCTGGCCCGTCACTAATGATGTGTGTGGCCTGACGTTGTCCTGATGGAAGACAATTCGGCCTCTGTTGATCAAAGATGGCCTCTTCTGCATGAGTGCTGCCTTCAAGCGGTCCAGTTGTTGGTAGTACAGGTCCAAATTGAGCGTTTGGTCATAGGGGAGCGGCTCATAGTGGATTATTCCCTGCCAATCCCACCAAACACACAGAAGAACCTTCCTGGCCGTCAATCCAGGCTTGGCCACCGTCTGGGCCGCTTCACCGCTTTTCGACCATGACCGTTTGCGCCTTACGTTATCGTAAGTGACCCACTTTTCATTGCCAGTCACCATACGCTTCAAAAACTGGTCGATTTTGTTGCGATTCAGAAGCGATTCGCATGCGTCGATACGGTCAAAGATGTTTTTTTGCGTCAATTCGTGTGGCACCCATACATCGAGCTTCTTAGTGACTCCAAGCTTCTTCAAATGGTTTATAACGGTTTGATGACTCATGCCCAGCTCTTGACCGATGCTGCGGCTGCTACTATGCCGGTCTCTTTCGACCAATTCAGCGATTTTATCGCAATTTTCGACGAGAGGCCTTCCGGAGTGTGGCGCATCTTCGACCACCTCTACACCACAACGAAAACGTTGAAACCAGCGTTGTGTGGTGGAAATGGAAACTGTATCGGGTCCATAAACTGCACAAATTTTATTGGCGGCTTGAGATGCATTTTTGTCTTTATCGTAGTAGTACTGTAAAATATGCCGTAATTTCTCTTTATTTTGCTCCATGTTTGCGACGCTATAACTCACGAACGACTTAAAAGAAACGACAATCAATCAAAAACGTGTTAGCGCGTGAAATGAGCTTTCCAAAAAGGTATAGCATGACCCGATGCGACGAATAAAACTAGAACTACGCGCTTTCAGCGCCAACTAGCGAAAATACCGCAAGACTTTTTTGACAACCCATTATGAGATTTTTTCAAATCCATAGTTTAATTTATTTTGTGCGTAAATTTGAAAAGAGGGTAAGTGGTTTTCGTCGATTAAGTATTAGTGATGATCCTAAGTGATGAGAACAAACGCACTATTTTGTGAATTTTCTTTGAAAAGGGATTTTGATCAATAAATAAAGAAACATTACGGTGTAGAAGTTTTTTGCTTAAATAAAGTCATTTTTTTTTGTGAAAAAATTTACACTTACTTTACAAAATTCACAATTCTTGTCAAAAGTTACTGATTCAATCGCTACCTGACGAATTCACAGAAATCTTGCTTACCGACTCTGGAGAATGTAAAAATTATTATTTCTATAATTAATTTTCTTCCAAATGATCATTTAAGCTTTTTTCTTACCATAGTTTTTGAGTGGGCTTTTCCATACTTAATCCGTGCCAGGTGTTTATGGCTTTAGATACTGCGTCAGTCCTTAATTGCAATGTTCAGATATTACAGGCACTAAGGTAAATTGAATTTGGGTGAATTCTATGAAACATATCGGCCGAATATTTATTGGTTGCCGTGAGCTTGGCCATAAAATACAGGCTAGAGCATGTATTTTCTAACTCTTACTATGAGCCGATAACCTCAACCGTTATAAAAATATGGCAGCTGTGAATTCGCTACCAAATATCCATCATTGTTAATATTAAATATGTTTATGCGCACAATTCATACAAAAGTGTGCAAACAAATGAAATTATACTCCAATTAAATCCATGGTACGACCGTATAAAACAAAGAAATAAAGCGAATGAAAATGGTAAAAACAAGCTGCGGATAACTAGTAGCTTTTCGCTAGCTACAAGTGAATGAACGAACCCGACTGACCTCTGCTGTAGAGCGCGCAGCAAATATAATTGTTTGAGCGTGAATGCATTTATGACTACTTGCATGCTTAACGCTTCTCTATATAAGCATATATACGTGCGTGTATTTGTTCGGTTTAGACTTTAGCTGCCTTTGTGCGCTTTGAAAAGGAAAATAATACTTACAAATACACAATACATATATACGGTTTCATATGCACACACACACGTATGAAGTCTCATATACACTTACTCATGCAGTCTGCTCCATTTTCTCCCATCATTCATGTCGCCAACATAAATAATACACTGTCATATATACTCAATGTGTTTACACGGCATTTTACACTCATGACGCACATGGCGTATGAGTAACATTTGTAGTTCGCATTGTAGAAAGGTACTCATATGTGAGGACAGCAAAAGTAAATGCAACGTTGTAACAAATGGGTATTAGTAATCGTACTAATGGCGCTATTGTGGCTTGTTAGTATTGTTGTTGTTTTTGGTTTTTCGTTTTTCGTTGTTGCTAGTGCTTCATTGCTAGTATATACCTTCTTCTGTGCTTGGGTCGCAACTCTTTTTTGTTATCTCCGCACTTGTTTTTTTGTCTCTTTTCATTAAACTTGAAAACTCTGTCAGCCGTTTGTTAATGAATTTATAAATTCACCTCTTCGTTGAAATTTTCTTCGACTTTAATTCCAAACTTTTACTGTTACTTCACCTTCCTGTGTTGTTAATTTTCGCGCTTTTTGGAAGTAACTTTTCAACTTACTTGCAGCTATTTCGTAATGAAGTTTACAAAATGACTTGCCACATTCTCTTTTTGCTTTGCTATTTCCGCTTATAATTTAAAACTTTGTATGGATATCCTTATTTCATTTTGGCCGGCAATTTTTTCTTGCAAACAAACTTCTCAGCTGTTTTAGAGTATAAAGTTTGTTTAGCAAATATATTTTTGGGTGTAGAAGCGTTTTTGTTTTTGGCTTGGCATACCTAACCATCGGTATTATGCAATAGTCTTTTTACGCTCGAAATTTGTAAACTTTCATTAAATACGGATTAGAAAGCGGATGTTTTGCTTGATTTATTTAAATCAGCGATTTATTGGGGCTGGTGGATGCTTTAATTAATAAAAAAGGTACAGTGCTTATTTGGCAGTAAAGGTAGACAGTACAGTCATGTTCGATGTCATGTTGATTACTTTTCGAAAACAAAATTCGAAAACTTTAAACTAAAACAGGAGTTCATATTTTGAGAAAAACTAAAAGTACAGTCATGTGCAAAAAAATCACTACTCCATAATTACATTTTTTCATTTTGTAATTTTGCGAAAAATAAAAAGTACAGTTTTGAGTAAAAAGTTATTAACTTTTTCAAATAAAAAATACGGCCTTTGATTAAAAGTGAGGTTGACATTTTTCGAAAAATAAAGCGTACAGTCGTGTGCAAAAAATATTATTTTTCATATAAAATTTACTGCATACTTCAAATTAAAACTTGAGTTAACTTTTTGCAAAGCATGAAAAGTACAGTCATGTGCAGAAAATTTACGGATTTACAATAAAACTGATATACAGCTTTCGAGAATAATAAAAAAAGTACAGTTATCTGAAGAAAATTTTACATATTTTTTTAGTAAAAATTGCGACTGTAAATTAAAACTGGAGCTGACATTTTGCGAAAAATGTACAGTCATGTGCAAATTATTGAAGTTATACTTCTTATACGAGTTCGGAAAAGGTTGCGATAGATTCAGGCTGCACAACCTTGCTCAATATGAATCTACGCAACCTTGTCTGCGAAGATGTTCGAGCAGCAAGCGAAGCGGTGACAATCGGCGATCGTTTGTTCGTTTCTTTCGGCACAGCTCGGCTTTTCTACCAACAACACAATGTTGCCATGCTTATGCTGTTGTTGTTTTTGTAGAACAATGTTTCAATTTTTGGTTGGTGACATATTCAATTAAAAATAAATTCTGTTGGGATTCGAACCTACGTACCTACGTGATCGTCGTAACTTTTGAAGCGCTTACCACCTCGACCGTAATTGACACTTGTATTGCGTTGTCCTAATTATGGTTTGGTTATGCATGAAAGAAATATACAATGGATCGCCGATTGTTAACTCTTTCCTTGCTGATGCTGCGCATATGTATGTTTATATGCTTGTTCATTATTGAAGTTATACTGCTTTTTCTTTCCTTTGTCTTTCACTTCTGCGAATTCTCAACTATTTTATGAGCCCTTTTGTTGAAATACCCTACGTTGGTCCATTTTTGAAATCGACCCGCGATGACGAGGGTATATCGTTTTATCTGACAGCGTGAGGTTTAAGAAGTTCATTTCTAATTTTGTCTTGTGGCATATTAGAAATAATGTTTCTTTGAAAATCGTTCGCTTACAACGGATAAAATGACTTCTGAGTGGTAATTTTAATGAATAAATTCCCTTTGGTTGAAATGCTCTGCCTTGGTCGTTGAAAAGTTAAGACTATACTCAGAGATAAAGAGATGTTTAACTCCTCTCTCGCTGGAAGTGAGAGAACAATTGCTAAACGTCAAAACCACCTAAACTTTGACAGTTGATCGAGTTCAGGAGGTTTTGACGTTTAGCAATTGGAAACGAGCGATGGCCAGATTGAAATCTTACCAAAATAATATGTAAACGGAGGGATTTGTTGCATCGTTCAAGACCACTTATAAAAAATGTAAAACAATGAAAATTAAATAAATTTGTGAAATTTAAAGGTATATGATGAAACGTTTTGTAATTTGAAGCATCATAGTTTTATTTTCAATGGAAAATGATTAAAAAAATTTAATGATTGAGAGCTAACAATATTAAATCCTATTATTGGGTACTGAAAAGACAAAAGTCAGTTGTTATATTATTCTTTAAAAAGATGTAAATAGTTTCTCCATATAATAAATAACCACTATTTAGTAATTTTTATTCGTACTAAATGTTGGGTATTGGGTTGATAATTGCCCAAAAATTGTAATTTTGTTCATCTGGCCATAATGGAAAATGTTATAAAAAACGCTAATTTTGAGGTGCTCTGACACTGGAATAAGTTTAACATCGCTTTATTCCTGCTATACTTCTCAGGTTCATTCATTTCTTCAAAGAAATTAATGACCTTTAGAAATATGCATATTTGCATTATTTCGTTGTCATTTCCATATTCGTAGCAATGGAATTTCTATGGCATAAGTAAAGTAATGGCCGCCGATTGTCAACCCTTACCGCTGTAGCAGCTTCGCCTACAAACATGTGTAAATATGTATGTATGTATACGAATGATCGTGAATACATATCGACGCAGATTTTTGCGAGAAGCACCAGAAAGCTGTGCAATTTATGATTTTTGGCTTTTGCCATCGTCGCGAAAAGACGACTTGTTGGCAAAGGCATGCTCGGGGAGATAATAAATTATAATAAATTTATAAAATGTGAATTTAAATTTTCTAGTTTTCTTTCATACAAAATGATATGCATTTCTTGGAATATCACTAAGAAGTATAACTTAATCCGCGCGTAGGGACTCCACGCACCTTTTTTATTTTTTAAACACAATTGCAGGCTTTATATATTGACAAATTTCAAAAAATTGAAAGTACAGTTATGTGCAAAAAATTAGCACTTTCTTAATTTAGAAATTGCGGCTTTAAATTAAAGCTGGAGTTCACATTTTGCGAAAAAGATTATTATTTTTTCAAGTTAAAGTTACAGTCATGTGCAAAAAAATATTATCTTTCCCGAACAAAATTTAAGGAAAATAAGTAAAGTATGGATAATCTACATATTTTAATGCAGGCATGTCTACGTTGTTTCTAATGCTTGTTTTTGAGCTAACTGATCTTTTTTATTCCTTCTTATTTACTTTTTTCTGCTCGCCTAATTGAAGCATCTTTGTTTTTTGTGCGAATATCTGTTCCTTCCAAATCGGATTTGGAATGAAAAAATAGCTTACTGAGTTGTACTTTTAAGTCTCAAATGATGACAACTACTCTTCTCAGTTCTCTTGAATATTTTTCTAGGAATTCATTCAATTATCATAGGATGTGATTATTGATAGGATCGTCGTCTCTCTCCCTTTTCCACAAAAGCCGTTCAGGCTTTTCCAATCGCTGTCTTTTCCATTAACGCCAAACAATTTCATAATAATGCTAAGTGGTTTAAAAATTTGTAATAACTTTTTTTTATTTCCCTAAACTACGCTTACCAACAAATTTCATTTTTACGACCACCAGTTCAGCATAAAAACTACGTCGTTTATTATTCCAGTCACGTGTTTTCCTAAGTTTTCAGCATCCTTCTGTTTTATTTTTTGTTAATAAACTCCCATTCCTCACAGCTATTTATATAAACTAATTTTCAACAAACACCAAAGCACAGGCACAACCTGAGGAAGCATGTATGTTGCCGGGGGGATAAAACGTGCCACTGGCCAAGTCAAGGTGCCTTCAAATTTGCAGATGGAACGCAGCATATAAGTATAATATGATACATAAACACATATGTATGTGATAGTTGCTACGCACGGAAGAATTATTAAATGAAAGTTAGACATGTGTATACAGTATGTAGGTCAAAAATAACGGGTACTGTTGGATATATTACCAAAATACATTAATTTTGAAAGTACTAAGCTCCAAGCCTTAAGTAAATCACCAAGTAATCACTAGTTACTTATACAATGTTTACAATAAATTATATTTTATAGTCTATCGAAATATGACACAAACAGCTACGGCAGAGTCCACAGTAGAAGCTTAGATGAATCGATAGTATGCAGAAAAAGTAAGATTGACACAAAAAAACATTCTATTTAATATTTGGAAGTTACACACATTAAATTCTACAATGTCGCGCATATTCATTCGCCTCCTATTTATTCGTTAGACAATTAAGCATTTTTATTGCTTTGAAACATATAAATTATTTGTGATATGGGCGTGGTGGTTTCAAACCGATGTCACAATGTTAAGTTCACATAACTTCAGTGGCTTAATTTCTCGACAGCGCCTTAACCATTTTCATATTTGGAGAATATAAGGGTGATCCAAGTAGAGGTACTTTTTTCAATAGCCTTTTTTTGACAGCTAATGCGTGAGTCGTGCCAAGCTGTCATGTAATTTTTATATCCTGTACAGGGTATATTAAGATTGTCACGAAGTTTGTAACACCCAGAAGGAATCGTTGGAGACCCTATAAAGTATATATATAAAAGATCAGTATGTTGAGCTGAGTCGATTTAGCCATGTCCGTCTGTCTGTCTGTCTGTATATATACGAACTAGTCCCTCAGTTTTTAAGATATCGTTTTGAAATTTTACAAACGTCATTTTCTCTTCAAGAAGCTCCTCATTTGTCGGAACTGCCTATATTGGACCACTATAACATATAGCTGTCATATAAACAGAACGATCGGAATCAAGTTCTTGTATGGAAAACTTTCACATGTGACAATGTATCTTCCCGAAATTTGGTATAGATTATTTTCTAAGGCAACAATATAATCTCCGAAGAAATTATTCAGATCGGCTCACTATAGCATATAGCTGCCATACAAACTGAATGATTGGAATCAAATGCTTGCATGGGAAACTTTCTCATTTAACGATATATCTTCACGAAATATATAGCTTCCTTACAAACTGGACACATAGTTACTAAAAGAAATGCACCTGTGAAGGGTGTATTAGCTTCGGTGCAGCCGCAGTTAACGTTTTTACTTGTTGTTCAGTATTGTTTGGCATTTCATCATCGAAAGACTTACACCTGAACAATGTTTACAAATCGTTCATACGAAAATTCACGTAAAGAATATTTTTGCGCGCTTCGCTGAACTTATGGGCAACATAATCGGCCCTCTGAGCGTACTATTCGCAACACAGTCCCCTATCTTGAGACCCAGAATTAATATTTGAACCAAATTTTGTTCACAAACGATTCTGGCTCAATGGGTATGTAAGCGAGCAAAATTGCCGCAGTTGGGACAAAGATCAACCTAAAGAGATTCAAGAGCTGTTATTTCATCCAGAAAAAACAACGGTTTGGTGTGGTTTGTGGGCCGTTAGAATAACCGGTGATATTACACCGTTAAATTTTTTCCTGTGGGCGATATTTAAAGTCTAAAGTCAATGCGGATAATCCCGCTTCGATTCCGGCTTTGGACCAAAACATCACGCGTGTCATTTGCCAGTTATCAGTCAAAATGCTTGAACGAGTCATCGAAAATTGGACTCAACGGATGGACCATCCGAGACCTTGTCTCGGCCAACATTTGAAAGAGATTACAACATTCCCCATTAAATTTGAAGTGTCTGTGTTTTATCTTTAAAAAAAAGCAAGGAGCCTCGAAATGGATCACATTCGCTATCGTACAGTTTTCGGTACTACAACCACCCGTTGAGTGAAACAAATTTTTTAACACTGTGCAGCATATTGAAAGGGTTTGTAAGCGTTGTGTGTTTGTTCATGTGCAACTTGTTTAAGTTTCTTTATCGCCATGGTACACGTGTGTGTGTTCATGTCACATTTCTAAGCTCGAAAGTTTGCTTGACTGAAAGTTCACGCTCATTAAAACTTCAATTATTCAAAGACACTGTGCGAAATGTTGACAGTTGATTTATGCTAACTATTTGTACAACTTTGGTGGTATGATTATGCCTTAAAGTGTAGACTCATTTTGAACTGAAATTTGCATAAGAGTGTTGTTTAGAATAAGTGTGTACGCATGTTAATGAGCTTGCATTATGTTAAAAAATAATGTAATGTTTGCTATGAAAAATTAATTCTAAAGTTGCTACAATTGTATAATTTTTTTAGAATTTCCATTTTTGAATTTGAATTATACCCTTTACACTCTTCAGTTGGCTTGAGAGGACTGTTTTGACAAGGGTAGTGGACCTTTCAACCTCACAGTTTCACACAAAAATTCATCCTGGCTAAGTACAGGGGTCACGATGAGGGTGTCCCTTATACTATACAGGGTCCGACACTCGAAGTGTAACCAACTTCAGACCGTTCGCACAGCAGTCACACTGGAATCAGCTGTTTATAAATTTGCTGAATGACAGTTCGGAGTATTGTTCACAAGTGTACAAAAATGTTTTGCCAAAAGTGAACGCAAAAAAAAAAAAAGTGATCAGCGATGGAGTTCAAACGTCATAGTGTGATTGCTTTATATTTAGCTGGAAAATCACAGAAAGCAATTGTTCGTGAACTCAAACACCTTAATGTGAATAAAGTTTTCGTTTATCACACCATCACTCGTTACAATGATACTGGTAACATCGCAAAACGTCATGGAGGTGATCATCAAAAGACTGTAACGTCACGTGAGATGGTTCAGAAAGTGAAGAAGCGACTTGAGCGAAATCCCCTACGAAGTGCCAATCAAATGGCTAAAGAACTGAAAATATCCGACCGCAGCATCCGACGCATATGAAAAATGAGCTCAAGGTCAAGCCTTACAAGTTTCAAAGGACCAATGATCTCACACCGAAGCAGCAACAAGTAAGACTTGAGAGAGCGAAGTAGTTGCTTCGCTTGGCCGAAAGTGGTCAAATTCCGAACATTGCGTTTTCTGACGAAAATTTTTTTCCAATTGAGCAATTCGTAAACTCTCAAAACGATAAGTCATTGGATGGCCACCAGGAGGCAGCTTCCACCACAAATAATGGTTTGGGCTGATGTCACCGCAGATGGGCGCTCTCCAACTGTTTTCATCGAGTCTGGCGTCAAAGTAAATGCAACATATTATCGGGAAAGTATTCTGGAGGCTGCTTTGAAGCCGTGGGCAAACAAACATTTCGGTCGCAAGCCATGGACGTTTCAACAAGACTCAGCACTGTCTCACAAAGCGCGAGTGAACCAAGAATGGCTGAAAAACAACATTCCGAACTTCATTACGACCACATAATGGCTCTCGAATTCATCAGATGCGAATCCAATGGATTATTCTCTCTGGGCCATTTTGGATGGAAAGGTCCGAAGTAAAAAGTACACTAGTCTCGAGATGCTGAATAAAGCCATTGTCCGTGAGTAGGCCAAAATACCGGAAAGTCACATTCGGGCAGCTTGCGATTCGTTTTTTGACCGTCTCAAGGTCATAGTTAAGGCAAAAGATGGTCATATCGAGCAAAAGTGAATTGGTCCTAAATTTATGATTATTTTCATTTTGTTCTTTAAAATAAATTAAAATAATGTTCCAAACCGAAGTTATGGCTTTTTTAATATTTTTTACCCTGTATGATTTGACATGACTTTACGAGCTGTAATGCACATTTTGATGATGGGCACGAAAGTTGGGGAGAGAGTTTTCTCTAAAGAGCTCCCAGTCAAGGTAGTCTACATGATCACTTCAGTGTTTTTCAGACAGAAGTGGTTACCTTTAAAATAACAGTAGACTTGTTGCTCCAAAATGCAGATTTTTTAACAGGTGTAGCTCGATGAACAGCTCCTCTGTGACTGCGTGATCCTTCTGTACTACTTCTGAGAACCTCGGTAAGGGAGAACCATTGAAAACCAGAGTTTCCTCAGTAGTTTTCAACGGGTGCTCAGTGGTTTTCAATGGTTGTCCCTGGTGCTCAAAAGAGCTAAAGAGAACCAAAGCGAGCCACTGAGAAATACCGTAAGGAGAGCCAAAAGGAACCAAGGAGAGCCACTGAGACCGAGTAAAAGCCATTTAGAAGCAGTGAGAGCCATTTAGAAACAGAGAGAACTACTGGTGTTGATCGAAAAAGTATGAAGCTTTTAAATTAAGTCATATAATAATATACAGAACTTGGATGTTAATAGGGCTTTATAGGTATAAGACACATGCCCCACAAACTAATCCCACACCCCAGAAGCAACTGAATCAATTTGAATCAGAACTTTCCCTTGACGTTCTTAGATTATATTTTGCAAATGGACGATATAGGATTATACCACGTCTACTTTTTTCTTCTTCTTTATTGGCGTAGACACCGCTTATAGCCGAGTTTACAACAGTCCTTCTTCCTTTTGGCTGTTTGGCGCCAATTAGCGATGGAAGAGTAGCCAATCCTTCTTCACCTGGTCTTTCCTATGGAATGGAGGTCTTCCTCTTCTTCTGCTTTCCCCGGCGGGTACTGCATCGAATACTCTATGAGCTGAGTGTTTTCATTCCTTCGGACGAAATGATCCAGCTAGCGTAATTAATTCACTGAACTAATCCAATATCGTCGTATATATCGTACTATAATATTATACTTGATGGGATCTATATACTTCACAATAGTTAGACCACACATGAATTCAGATTTTGTAATGAAATTGATGTGAGAACCTTCGAACCCCAAGAAGCTGGTCATTTATTGGAACTGCCGATATGGAACCATTATAGCATATAGCTGCCATGCAAACTGGCTTAAAAAACCGAGTGACTTGACAGATATTTCTGTTTACGTAATATATAATATAATAATATTATGGTTGCCATATTATAGCAATTGATACCAACCAAGCTTTGTGTTTAGTTTTATTCTTAATATTCTTAGAAAATTAGTTTTCAATTAGTGTTGCCAGCCATTTATTATTCTCTAAAAATCACTTATAAACTTAAAATCTGTTTCTAACGATAATCTTTAGACAGGGTTGCCATGTTTAAAAAAAGAACGTGCCGCGAATTCTGCGATTGATACTGTTCAGCATACTTGTTTTTGTCAAATCTACCCTCAAAAATTTTTGAGCAGCTCGAGTTACTTTGTTTTTGATTTTTATCATTTAAGCTTATATATTAATCGAAAACAGGCGTATTTTACTGTGTCAATATTAGTTACTCAAGTTTTTGCGTCATGAGTAGTTCAAGAAGACGTTGTTTCAATAAACTATATAATTTTTGCTACATATGCGGAGAATATGTGTTTAAAAATTGTAGAAAAGTTATATCAGAGTTGGTGAAAAATACCTATTTTGAGTATTTTGGGGTGCTCTTGGATAAAAATAAGAATTCTTAGGCTCCCAATTGTGTTTGAAAATCTTGTGTGGAATATTTAAGATTATGGAAAAGTGGTAAAAGAAGTGCTTTTAAATTTGGAACACCGACTATTTGGCGAGAACCACGAAATCATCTACTGTTATTTTTGTAGTGGACACAAACGGTTTAAACACTGAAAATCGAGCTAAATGGCAGCACCCAAGTACTAGTTGTGTTCAACGACCAGTGCAGCGTTCACCTAACTCTTCAGAGCCTAAAAATATATCTGAACCATTAGAGCAATACATTGAAGGAACAAGCTCATCGCAAAATGATGCTGATTTTGAAGGTATGTCTAATGAGCCAAAACGCTTTTCCCAAAATGAGTTGAATGATCTTGTAAGAGAATTAAATCTTTCTAAACAAGCTTCAGAATTGTTATCATCAAGACTAAAAGGAAAAAACTTGCTATCCTCGGATACTAAAATAAGTTTTTATTGTGAAAGATATGCAGAATTACGGTGTTATTTTTCCGCCGTATTTTTTACCTTTTGTTCAGATATCAAACACGTTTGTTGATAGAGATAGCTTGAAGTAGATTTATTCATTGACAGCTCAAAACGTAGCCTTAAATGTATTCTATTACATAATGGAAATAAATACGCTGGGGTACCTATTGCTCACAGTACAAAGTTAAAGGAGGAATATTGTAACATTTCGCTAGTCTTGAACAAAATAAAATACAATGACCATGAGTGGCAAATTTGTGTCGATTTAAAAATGGTCAACATTCTTCTCGGTCAACAAAGTGGTTATACCAAGTTTCCCTGTTTTATATGTCTTTGGGACAGTAGAGCATTGGGTGAGAAAAACTGGCCTTTGAGAAAAAAAATGGAGCCTGGAAAGCACAATATAGTCCACAATTCATTACTAGCTCGTAACAAAATTATCCTTCCACTATTACTATTAAAGATGGGAACTGCTTTTCCTACATTTGCCAAAAATTTCCTCAGCTCACTATGGAAAAGATTAAAGCCGGAATTTTTGATGGCCCCCAAATTAGACAACTTACGAAAGATACTCAATTTAGAAATTCTATGACTGAGTCAGAACTAAAGGCTTGGACAGCATTCGTATCTGTGATGCAGAATTTTCTCGGAAATAAAAAATCTGAAAATTGTATTGAACTTGTAGAAGACCTTCTGCTACAATTAAAAAATATGGGATGCAATATAAGTATAATACTCCATTTCCTCCATAGTCACCTAGAGAGGTTTCCGCAAAATTTAGGAGATATGAGCGAAAAGCAGGGAGAGCGTATGCATCAAGACTTACGCGTCATGGAAGAGCGCTATGAGAGTTTTTGGGATAAAAATATGATATCTGACTATTGTTAGTCTCTAATACGTCATTTTTCAAAGTCTGCACATCGGAGAAGAGCTTTAAAACGAAGTTTTTCAGAACTTAATGATTCATCATTTTTCTTAATAAATACATGTTTTTTTCTGTGTAATACCTACATAGCCGAAACTCTGAAACTAGAGCTGATAAAAATATTTAAATTATATTTTTGGAAATAGCATATTATATGTAGTCAGCAAACAGCTAAAATTTTCGGCAACAGATGTACTGTAAACTAGTGTAATTTTTAGACAGGGTTGTCATGCATTTGTGTTTCAAACAAGATCGCTAATTTTTCAACTTAAGTGCTTAGGGTATTATTTATGGATTTCCACATCTAGTATGTACATATTTTAAACGATTGAAGGTTGCAAATTTAAGCCGATTTTTGCATTCCATTGGCTCATCCCCTATGCTCTGTGCATATTGCACATTTTTTATATTGACAAGTTTTTCTACTTTGTACACTCATCGCCTGCCAATGCCAACTGTCAACAACACGTGCCCGAATGACAACTTTTCGCTTTAGTATTCTTGTTTTTGTTGTTGTTGCGTGCGATTTTTTCTTTTCATTAAGTAGTTTGTGTTGTTTGTGGGAAACCTTTATGCTGCCTATCATGATTGATGCTGAAAAGGTTAAATGCATGCAAATGTGTGGGAGCGTTGAGTTAAATGAGAATTTTTTGTTGTTGCTTGTAGTAAGCTGTTGCTCATTTTTCCCCCGTGACTTTTACCTGCCCACTCACTCAACGGTGAATTGCACATTATAGTCATGTTGCTGTTGACAATTTATTTAATGAACTTCGAGTATGCACGCAGATACATATACTAGCACATATATGTACATATGTATTATGCAACAGCTGAGTGCATCAAATTGCAAGCTCATATACAATGCAAACTATTAAATCATTTGTCGAGTTTGTTGTTTTAATATAATACTTTTTGTTGCATTAAGCATCAGCTTTAAGTGTGCGATTTAATATGCGCAACTGAATTGTTAGTCAAAATATTTTTTACAACAGCAAAAACAAATGCAACTATCTGTTAGCAATATTCCAAGCCCTCTTCTTGCCGGTGCCACTTAGAACGTTTGACCAAAGATTTATAAGTTGCAGTAATTGTGTTCCTTCTAGGCAGACTTCACTCACTTCACTTCCTCAGCCATAACAACAGGTTCATTGAAAAGTCTCCGATCATTTTTTTTTGGCAAAATTCGTGCTTTTTTTACACCGACCATAGCAACCCTCCAACTTTTCGATACCACTTTTGTAGTTTGATTTGTACTTTGCTTCAAAATAAGTCGCAGTTTGGGCGTTCTTCTCTTCATTCGACGAAAGCTTCTCCCAAACATTCTTTGGAGATCTGAGCACAGGTAATAGTCGCTGAAGGCGAGGTATTCTGGAGAATACAGTCAAAATCCAATTATGGATATTTGTCATCGTTTTCACTGACTTGTAACACGGTACATTGCCTTGAAATAAAACTTACTTATTCTATAAGTGTGACAGTGCGGCTTTTTGGCGATATCGTTCTTCAAATGATCCAATAAAGCTATACAATACTCGCTGTTGATATTACTTCCTTATTTAAAACAACCAATAAAAATTATTCCATGTGCATCCTAAAATACAGACGTCATAATCTCGACAGTGGACTGTTGCGTTTTTGCATGCTTTGGAGCGGGTTCATCCTGTGTAGTTCACTCGGATGACTGTCGGTTGGACTTCGGAGTGAAATGATGGAGCCATTATTCATTAATTGTCACATATCGACGCAAAAATATCTTGAATATCTCCAAACACTGCTCTGAATCATCAACTCGTCGTTGTTTTTGGAGAAAAGGAAGTTGGGGCGGCACCCACTTTGCACACAGCTTTCTCATACCCAAATATTCGTGAATCATGTGATGTACACATTTCGTTGACTTCTTTAAAGTGCCTGCTATTTTGAACAGTTTCACTTTATAGTCACCCATTGTTTTCGTCAGTAACAAACACTTTAGGGCATCCACTGCATTCATCGTCTTGGGTGTTCATTTTACGACGTCTGAACTTAACATACCAATCCTTGATGGTTGATTTTTCTGCGGCAGTGTCCCGAAATCGTTACCAGCCAAGTTTTTGCTTCAACTATATTTTTTCCCTTCAGAAAGAAATATTTTATCAACACGCGAAATTATCTTTTATGAATTTACTGTTTGTTACCGCTCTGTTCGTGTTTGATGTTATTGTTGGCATCTGATGCCTCTACTCTACGAAAGCCTTACTGCTAGGTTTTTACTGGTTTGCTGCACCATGTTGTGTGAAGGCATATATCTACTTTACTTATCTTGTAATAAAATTAGTAATAAGAATATTTAATATTATTATTTAAACCAACACTCACAATCAGAAAGTAGTAGTTGAAGCTACAAAAGTTTTTCCGACGTGCGTTTTTTGTGTGGTTATATTAATCTAGGTAAAAGTCCTCAACTACTTTGGATGAGGTTTTTATCATTATATCTTACCTCGCGGTACTTTTATGTTTAATGTACAACTGTAAACTCTTTTTCGACTTTCTTCATAAACACGAGTTTGCCGGTTATTTAGAAGTTGAAAGTGTTTTTACTCGTGTTAGGCGCGATTAATGAAAAATTAAGGGGCTATGCCAGCGTGACACTTTCAAAAAATAAAATTTATTTGCTTTTTCGATAGCTTATATTTCCATAAATATCCTGTGAAATCGGGAAGGTCGTATCTTGAGTAGTTTTTGGATGCCAGCGTTCTAAAGAGTGACCGCTCGGAGGTGCAAGTACATATAAACTTTAAACGCGTTTTTCTCGAAACGACATTTTTCAAAATTGCTGACATCATAACTCAACGAGAAATTAACCGATTGACTTCAAATTAAAAGTATTGAGTATTGTCGAATACATTTATTATACAATGACCTACAATCTTTTTGATAAATTGAAAATTGTAAATTTGACATTAAAAAAACGATAATTTTTTACGTTCAATTCTATTTTGTTAATTTTTGAAATTTTTCAAAGATCGTAAGTCATTGTATGGGGAAGATTTTTAATTTAATTTAATAAACTTTTCAAATTTTTTTGTTTCAGCTACTCGTCCGGCCGGAATCATGCCAGCAGTTGGGGCACTTTTTTTGGCACCTCCGAAGACAGCCCGTTATTTTTCAACATTTTTGTAAAAAAAAATCTTAAAATATAACTCTTTTTCGTTCAAAAAAGTTTGGAATATTAAATCGAGTGCTTTCTCTTAAAAAAATTCATGAAAATCGCCTAATTTTTCATGCGTCACACTGGTATAGCCCCTTAAGCTGCTTCTCACAAGTTCTGTATAAAGTGTCTCTCACTTTTTAGGAATATTTTCAGCATGCCCAGCATAAACTAAATAGCTTATAGGTCATTTTTAGAGTTAAACAGATTGTTTTTTCAGTTTGTGGTAAACAAATTGTTAACTCGCATTAGAGACCATATTTTGAGTTGAGTGAGAGCTAACTTTACTATCCTGATATTAGACAGATTTTATTTAAGATGTTTCCCTAAGATAGCTTGGTAAGTAGTAGCTTCATCGTTTTTAGCTGATGAAAAACTGCAGGGTGCTCTACGATTATAAAACCATATGAACTATAATTTCACTTTCTTCAAGTTGCTCCATAAAATGAGTTTATTTGTAATTTATATGGAGTTTGGCGGAAACTATTCTTAGAAACAGTTAATAAAAACAAAAAATATGTAAGTTGAGCATGCGATTTTTTTTTACTATTCCATAAAGAAGTAACTCTTCTTACGATAGTTGTTTATTTTTTAGCTTAAAGTTAACTGCTATATTTTTTCTAACTCCTATAGATTTTTTCCCATAACATCTTTTAATAGACATTTTGGAGATAAATAAATATTAAGAAAGAGGAGCTTATTATATAGGAAGATGATTTGACAGGTGTTAAACTCTGTCTGTCTTAAAGTCTGTTAAACATTAAGTATTGATATCTCTTATTAAAGCAGATTTTTTAAAATCAACGTAAACTATTAACGTGATTTTCCAAGACTTATGTACCTACCGTTTTGAGAGGGGCAAAGGTCGTATTCAAGTTGGGTTCATGCGAAAAAATATATGTTGACCAATAACTTTCGATTCTCATACTTTCTGAAGACATTTGAAAAAATTTTAGACTAGAAACGAGCTTCTAAGATCCAGACTGCATTTCACTCGCTATATAAAGATCTCAAGGACATAAGGAATACTTTTGGGCATCTTCCATGATATTAGTGCAATATTTCATTCCTCACAATGCATTACGTCAGAGAATGTCCTTAGAAGCTGCGCGGCAGTAGATGTAGCAGTTGTATACATATATACTTGTTTCCAAACCACAAAAGAGTTGAGTGAAAATAAATAGCTATTGAGATTGTTAAATGTGCCCAACGAATGGCTACCGAACTAATACAGGAAATGTGAAAGTCACTAAAGAAGCGTCGTAGAAAAACACGCATGCTTTTGCTCACACCGTCTCAAAAGAACTACAAAACGGTTGTTGGCCTAATGACAGATCACAACCTTCTGGCATCACATCGAGTTGGATAAGCATAAATAACCACCATACATGTATGTACGTGACGCCCTGTATGAAGAATACTTCAGCTCAAATTAAATTGAATTTCATCTGGCTAAGGATCGGTATACATATACGTATAGCGTGAAAACCGGCATTTTTAACCTACCCTAACATATACATATATATGTTAGCGGTATTTTGTAGTAACTACTTCAACAATATCGACTATTCTCCAATTTTCGGTCAATTTGGACATACTTTGTCAGTTTAGTGATCAGTAAGATCACTTTCTTAAAACTTTATAAACCAAGTTCTTTCGTCTCAAAAATATTGATTTCTAAAAGCAAAGCATAATCGCGTTTAGTTTTAGCGCTACTTTAAGGACAAGGAGAAAATTTAGTCCACTATCAAGTCTAATATATGTTCAAAGTGTGAAATCACCTTAATATGGTTAGCAATTTGCTATATCCTTCCATGTCATCTATCTTGAAAAACTTCAAAGACACACAGGCAGCTTTAATTATACTATTTTCCAACTGCACTAATGTAGCAACCTAAAAAGCACCGGAAATAAGTTTCCTATACATTTTACTGCCCAATGAACTCATGAGAAGCATGCTTAAATGTGCAAAAACTCAAACAAAAGCCAAAAGTGCCGACAGCCAATTGACATAGACAACAAAAACAAAAACAAATACGAAGCAAAAGCTATTAATCACGCCTCCACCACCAAGCGTCAGCACTGGACTATGCCAATCAGCAAGTGAAATGGCTTAAATTTGTATTGAACAAATAAGTGTCTCTGCAGTTTTGTGTGCATGTGTGGGTGACAGTTACAAACAAAAAAACTTTCACTTTCGCATTCGCATTCAATTTGCCTGGACGAGGCACTTATTCGTTGTCCAAAAGTCGCACTGATTGCCATTTCCTCTAAACAACTGAACCACACAAGCCTTTCCTGCCGCACCTTCTCCTCCTCCTCTATTTCTCCCTCCTGCCACAACGCCATATACAGCCATGTCGGTCACTTCATATTAATGACATTTAAAGTTAGCCACTTAGCCACTCTGTGGAAATCCGTTCAAGTACCGCTCTTCGTATTTCAACCTTCCCCTCTCTCTTTCTCTCTTTGGCTTTCTGTGAGACAGTTAAATAAAAGCGCAATTGGTAAGTTGCAAATGGCTAACAATGTGTGGCACTTCGACTTTGAGTGTCTGTCTATGCGTGTGTTTCGCCTGGGCGTTGTACCGTTTTGCTCATAAACTGTCATTGCCATTGCCCTATGTCGGGCATGGCACTTTAATGACAGTTACAAATAATAAATCAAATCATCAGTTATGCAATGATGTGTGCAAATATACGCCAGTTTGCGTATATAACGTCAACATAAATGCTAACGTCCACACTCTGGTATATTGCACAACACACATTAGTGTGCATATGTGTTAGTGAAAGTTTGTTGACAAACAGCTGCGTTCTGCAAATGCTCACGAAAGTTTAGTGCATGAAATTTTAATTTCAGCTGAAAATTTTAATATTTCATAAGTTGCATCAAAATGCGCCACATAATATGCTCAGCTGTCTCTAAGGACCATGCATTTCGCATAACACTTTTAGCTGAAGTTGAGCTTAAACAATAGCTGCTGGTGTTTTTAAGCTTTTAAAACTGTGCCTCCGAGGAATTTCGCTAAAACTTTCGAATGAAATGAAATTTTAATAAAATTGTCTAATAAAATTGCAAAAGTTTGTAAAATAATAATTTTAATAGACACAATAATAAATGAATACATTATATCTTTATGTACCTCGAAGCTTTCTCAAATGTCTTTGATTTTTTTATGAATACTGTTATATTTTATTTATTTTATTAATTTGTTTCAGCAACGTTTTAGTACAAAATGTGCTCCAAAATGTGTCCAAAAGTAATGTTCCTCAACTCGTTGAATTTGTTACCTCTATTAAGAAGTAAATTTTTGAAAACAATACTTAAAACATTTGGTAGCCCCATTCAAAATATTTCGTACAGACGGTCAATTCAACTAATGACTTTGTTACCTAGTATA
This sequence comes from Bactrocera tryoni, assembly GCF_016617805.1. Taxonomy (NCBI): domain Eukaryota; kingdom Metazoa; phylum Arthropoda; class Insecta; order Diptera; family Tephritidae; genus Bactrocera; species Bactrocera tryoni. Next base: position 62,235,508 of record NC_052503.1, on the reverse strand, counting down.
TAATATTTAAATAATTTTATAACTTTTATACTCTCGCAACAAAGTTGCTAAGGAGAGTATTATAGTTTTGCTCACATAACGGTTGTTTGTAAGTCCTAAAACTAAAAGAGTCAGATATAGGGTTATATATACCAAAGTGATCAGGGTGACGAGTAGAGTTGAAATCCGGATGTCTGTCCGTCTCTCCGTCCGTCCGTCCGTGCAAGCTGTAACTTGAGTAAAAAATGAGATATCAAGATGAAACTTGGTATACGCATTTCTTGGCTCCATACGAAGGAAGTTAGAAAATGGGCAAAATCGGCCCACTGTCACGCCCACAAAATGGCGGAAACCGAAAACCTATAAAGTGTCATATCTAAGCCATAAATAAAGATATTAAAGTGAAATTTGGCACAAAGGATCGCATTAGGGAGGGGCATATTTGGACGTAATTTGTTTGGAAAAGTGGGCGTGGCCCCGCCCCCTACTAAGTTTTTTGTACATATCTCGGAAACTACTATAGCTTTGTCAACCAAACTCTATAGAGTCGTTTTCTTCAGGCATTTCCATATACAGTTCAAAAATGGAAGAAATCGGATAATAGCCACGCCCACCTCCCACACAAAGGTTATGTTGAAAATCACTAAAAGTGCGTTAACCGACTAACAAAAAACGTCAGAAACACTAAATTTTACGGAAGAAATGGCAGAAGGAAGCTGCACCTAGGCTTTTTTGAAAAATTGAAAATGGGTGTGGCGTCGCCCACTTATGGACCAAAAACCATATTTCAGGAACTACTCAACCGATTTCAATGAAATTCGGTATATAATATTTTCTTAACACCCTGATGACACGTACGAAATATGTGTGAAATCGGTTCACAACAACGCCTTCTTCCAATATAACGCTATTTTGAATTCCATCTGATGCCTTCTCTGTATAATATATACATTAGGAAATGAAAATACAATTCAATACTCAAAGTACACAAATTGATCTAATTTAATTAATTTTACAGTAAAATAAAAAAATATGTAAATTATTATCACTTTATCATGCGATAACATAAAATGTTCGGTGACACCCGAAGCCCTCCTTACTTGTTTATTTTATTAATTTGTTTCAGCAACGTTTTTGAACAAAATGTGCTCCAAAATGTGTCCGAAAATAATGTTCCTCAACTCGCTGAATTTGTTACCTCTATTAAGACGTAAATTTTTAAAAACAATACTTAAGACATCTGGCAACCTCTTTCGAAAATATTTCGGACAGACGGTCAATTCAACTCATGATTCTGTTACCTACATAGTTTATAATATTTAAATAATTTTGTAATTTTTTTTATGGTATAATGGTATACTTTTGAAAGAAAATATTTTTCTCTAACGGATTAAGAGTGTTGCTTAACGTAGATGATTATATTTTGTACTAGAGGACCCGACCACGCTTCACTGTGGCTGATACATAGAAAGTACTACTATATGAATTATATTAGTTGGATTGCAACTATTAGTTAATGAGATATAGCATTTTTGTAAAGCAACTTGTGTTAGTTTACAAAAAAATTGAGCATAAAACATTTTGGGTGTTAACAAAGCATTGCTTTTTGGAGGAAAATACTACTGAATTTGGGCTCAGGGAAATTCACCGTTGAAAAGATATTTGATAAGCTAGAAACAGCCGACATGAAGAGGCGAAAGCTCTGTGCAAAGTTAGTGCCTGATTCGGAGACGTGTTTGATCGTAGATCGTAATAAAACCGTATTTTTGCGTCGGTGTGTAACAATAGAAACGCAGTTCTTGAGTTATAAATGGTGTAACTAACACGACTTTCTTTTATGTATATAGACGTGAGGTGTTTTTAATGTTATGTTAATGTTAATTTATTTACATTTTTTTTGAAGAAATGAAATTCTCAAATGATTCCTACAAACGTGAATTTTGAACAAATGCTTATGAATTGAAATACAATTTTTGTATATATGAGTTGTATTAAATTTTAACATAAAGAGATAAAATGTATCCTATGTCCTTACCCTGGTTCTAAGCTACCTCTCCACCAATTTTCAGCCAAATCGGTCAAGCCGTTTTCATGTTATGTCGTGACAACGGAAAACGGGATTCATTTTTATTTATATAGATTCTCTTAAGTTACAGAACTTTTACTTTTCTTGTTTGTAGGAAAAAAAAGTCGTATTCTTGTACCGAATTGAATGCTCTACAAAAAAAGTCTTAACAGTTTTTGGATATACTCACTCCTTTAAAAGTTATTCAAGGTTAAAGTTAACTTCTGGGTAATATTCAAATGTTACTAAGGAAAATGCCACCAAACACAAGGAAGGTTCGACGTCGAGAAGCTGCAATCACAACAGACAGCCGAACGATTTTCTACTCGGCTTGCACTCCTGCTCTCTGAGAGCACTCGTCAACAACTCGGTATAAGGGAACTGTGGGACGGCATTTCAAACTCCTTACGACAGCTGCAACCGAAACCATTGGTTTTCGGAAAGTGCAAAAGAACAGCTGGTACGACGAGGACTGCCGTGTCGCAGCGGAGAGAAAACAGACTGCCTACCTTGCAACGTTACGATCGACCACTACACGTGCGGGATGGGATAGATACCGAGAGTAGAAAAGGGAAGCGAGACGCATTTGTAGACAGAAGAAGAAAGAGGTTGAAATGCGTGAGTACGAAGAGCTTAATAAGCTGGCCGACAGGGGTAATGCTCGAAAAATCTACGAAAAAATGCGGCGGCTTACCGAAGGTTTCAAGACCGGAGCATACTCTTGTAGAACCCCCAAAGGTGATCTAGTCACTGATGCCCAGAGCATACTTAAATTATAGAGGGAACACTTCTCGAGCTTGCTGAATGGCAGTGAACGCACAACGCCAGGATTATAAATAAAGACATGAAAGATAAAGCACATGAATAATAGCAAACCACTTTTCGTACAGCTCATCGTTCCATCGAATGCGATATTTGCCGTGGCCAACGCGCAAAGGACCATAAATCGTCCAAGCCTCTGCACCATATAGCAGGACGGGAATTATGAGAGATTTATAGAGTTTGGATTTAGTTCGTCGAGAGAGGACTTTACTTTTCAATTGCCTGCTCAGTCCGAAGTAGCACCTGTTGGCAAGAGCAATCCTGCGTTGGATTTCCATGCTGACATTGTTTTTGGTGTTAATGCTGGTTCCTAAATAGACGAAATTATCTACAACTTCAAAGTTATGACTGTCAACAGTGACGTGAGAGCCAAGTCGCGAGTGCGACGACTGTTTGTTTGATGACAAGAGCCTGGAGAAAGCACAACTAACGGCGCGGGTGTTGAGGCCGATGATATCAATATCATTTACACATGACTCCATCCTCCATTAGCATTTCCAGTATGTGGAAATCTTCCAGCTTTATGAGTGCATACAATTCGAGTATTACACAGATAAATTGAAAATGCAACTTAAACAATACTACGAAAATAATGAAATCTACTAAATGCGAAGAAACGGGGAAATCGGAAGAGGCGGGCCATTCTCTTGACTACCCTGGTCTGGTGTGCCTATGATTTCATAATAAAAGCTGAAAAAAAGTATTCTTAGATTAATTTTCAGATAAATGAAAGGTTCTATAGTTTCGATGACTGCACTTTATTAAATTCACCTGCAAAAATGAATAGCTCCTACAAAGGCAAACCCCGTGCTCTTAAATCATCTTTTATTTGCACTTCCTGATGACCTGCTACTATGTGAAAAGAGAAGGATAATTATTAATTTTTATGGAAGGAAAATTCGCAGAAGTGTTTTATGCTTCGCCGAACAAATAAAGATTGAGCCATGCTCAATGCAACGTGCAAATTAATAAATAGTTTGTAAAGAAGAAGAAAATGGGTACCTAGTATAGTAGAACAAAAGCTACTTTTAATTGATACCAAACCATTGTGAACCCACACTATTTGTACCACTTAACAATTTAGTGCTTATACGACGTATGTTGCAGTTTATACTGCATGTTGTGCGGGGCGTATGAGTAACAATTGTGATAAAGGGCTGATATATTAAATATAAAAATATTAATACATAAATTTATTATAAATAAAGACATGAAAGATAAAGCACATGAATAATAACCAACCACTTTTTAATGTCCAAGCGCCTGCGAGGTTTTCTTGTTTCCTAAAATATGCATAAATACATTAACAAAGTTAAATTGTACTTACTAAAATGACCTGTCATAACTGCAGACGTAAAATGTAACAACAACAAAAAATTTAATAAATTTTAATGAGCAAATGATGGACCCCAAAGAAGTAGTACTCAAATAAAATGAGCGTTTGTTGAGCCACAGCGAACTAAATCAACAGAGCCAAGCGCAAATAAATCAAATAAATAATGTTGTGTTTGGTGTATATCTGCTTTAATGCAATTTAGTGTGCTGCAATTCACGTGTCAGTGTTTTTGTCGTTAAGACAAGTTCTGAGCACGGTCATTGCCATCGGCTTTGGCACCACTTGGCACTTGGGGTGGCATTTGTGATTTGCGATTACTTATTATGTGGACAATTACGGGCATGTCTGCGAGGCAGATTTGCTAAATGCGTGTATATAAAGAAATAAATGCGCTTTTTTTAATGTGATTAAACATTCTGCCGTCTGGTGCTTTATTGTGTTTGCGTACTCCGTATTTTATCTTTTGTATTTATTTTTGCTGGCTGTTGGCTTATCTTGACATTAAGGTACTAGTGAAGGCGTAAGCGCTGATGCGATCACAAAGCTTACCTACAAATAATAATCAGTTGAGTAAATAAGGGGACAAAATTAAGACGCAATCCAGTAAACAGTACTAACGAAAAAAATGTTGCCTAGATAGAGATAAGTTCGCCGTGTGTAATCTAAATACTGAGCAAAGTGCGCAGTTGAAGGCACCGAAGTTAATATATAGCTCATTATAAAAGAATTAATGACACATGGTGTGGGAAGTGGTCATAAGAGCAGCTTTGGGTCATTATACGTGAAGCGAATGGTTGTACATATATAAAGAGAGGGTAGAAAAAAATTAAAAAATATAGTGCCAAAATAAATCAAGTTTGTAGCTGGACGACTAAGCAAATAATAAGCTGCAGATAATTTCAAATGAGCAGGAAATTGTTTAGATTCCTTGGCGAAGTTGCCATACTTGGCTTTCTAAAACTTATTTTCAACTATAAGTTAACTGTTAAGCCAGATAACTCAAAAGAATAATTTTTTAAAGGTTTTCAAGACTGCTTATTGCAAAGTGATTCGGTACAACTGCGGTTAAAGAAAGTAAGATCTCAATTTGCCTACATTTTTTGTTAACCATTGGCAACTTCTTTTTATTTATTTTAATTATAAGCCTTGTGAATCTGGTAATACCCAAAATGTTTTTGTATAGTATTTTTTTATCCTTATTAAAAATATATGACTAGTTGCCAACCCTTCTTGAGAATAACTCCCACACTTAATTTTTTTTAAATTTTGGTAATTATTGTTCTATATTTTTCAATTCTCTTATTTTTTTAATTTTCTGAACAATATTGATTATATTGTTGACTGATTTAAATATTTTAAGGTCTTCTTAAGGAGTTTTACTGCTCAAAACCGAAAAATATTTATAATTTTGTTAAAAAATACTTACTTAAACTCACGCAACTTGCAAAAACCAAAGTCAGGGATTGAATTTAAGGTGTAAAAAATCAAACAGAGGATTGAAATCCAAGCAATTGAATATACAAGGAGCGTTCCAAAGTAAACAGGACTTTAAAAAAACAGAATCAATTCATTTTATTCAAAATAAATCGTTGGCCGGTGTGGCCGTCAGTATGCCGGTGCAAGCCTTTTAAATGGCCTCTACGCCTGCATAACGCTTTCCTTTCATGGGCCAATGCATTTTGCCGAAAAGGAAGAAGTCGCACGGTGCCATAAAACGGGGAGCGGTTAATGGTTAAAATGTGATTTTTGGTCAAATAATCGTTCACAAGCGTCCTTCGAATGTTGGATTCTGAGCAATTTTTGGTAGTCAGTTAATTTGTGCGGAACAAACCGTGCACACAGCTTTCGTAAGCTCAAAGCATATTCTAACGATCGTCGACATATAGATGGCGCTAACAGGTGGCGCTAGATTCAAAAAGCCCTGCTTACTTTGGAACCCACCTTGTAGAGATACATATACTATATACATACATATAACTCATACACTGACAGACACATAAGCTTTATTAGAAAAACAAAGTTGTATCCCATTATATTAATTGCTTCTTGATTTGTGTACTGTAAAGTGAAGGAATCAAGTGGAATTTCGGTTTGTGCTATATGGGAAGTAGGCGTGGTTATTGTCCGATTTCGCTCATTTTCGCAACGTGATATAGGAATAAAAGAAGAATCTCATGTACTAAATTTTGTCGAAATCGGTCAGTCGGGTCAGGAGATATGCGTTTTCACCAAAAAGTGGGCGGGTCACTCCTATCGTCTAATTTTTACACCAGCTCCAATGAAGCTTCCAAATACTATTTCGGAGGTAGAAGTTAGTGTTTTTCACATGTTTAATTATTGATTTATTACGCTTTTAGTAGTTTTTAACAGTACCGTTATATGGGGAGTGACCTGGGTTATCATCGGATTTCATCCTTTATCACACTGTCGGTAGAAATTTCTATAATATTTACACTCAAAAAATTTGGTTGTTGTAGTTTTAGTTGTATAGAATATATGTTCATTAAACTTATTTGAGGGCGGGCCACGCCCACTTTGTCAAAAGTTTCTGCCCACAGGTGCTCCTTGCTACTACAATCCCTTATACCAATTTACAGTTTTATATTAATTTAGTGCTTAGTTATGGCACTTTATAAGTTTGCGGTTAATGGAGATTTTTGGGCGTGGCAGTGGTCCGGTAACGCCCATCTACGAACTCATAATTTTTTTTACTAAGGAATTAGCAAACCAAGTTTCATCAAGATATCTCAATTTTTACTTAAGTTACAGCCTGCACGAACGGACGGACGGTCACTCACTATATAACCCCATATACTACATATACATATGTATATCTCGTTTAGTTTTAGGTGATACATACAACCGTTAGGTGAACAAAACTATTATACTCTGTAGCAACAGGTAGCAAGTGGATAAAAATTATCAGCCAATTTATACTTTATTAACGTCATAATATTTTAAGATATTATCACAAGCAAATGAGGAAAATATTTATCCATAAACGCATTCCGTATAGCGTTGTCAATGAACTAAGTTTCTAAATTAAAATATTTAGTACACATTTTTAGTAAAAAAATTCTTAAAATATTATGTTGTGAAGGAAGCATCGATGGTAAATAAATAATTGGACATAGAGTTGCCAACTGTTGTTTATTTTAATGTAGCTTGATGCTAGCTATACTGACTGACCTGCAATGGGTTCATCTTGGAAACCTTGTGCTGAAGTAATACAAAAGTAGTCCCGTGGAAAGGGCAAAATCCATAATATAAGGGGGCGTGTTTTAGTATGTACATCGCTCCTATAGGATGCCGATCCCATATCTATCTCAAAACCTTCATATGGCATATAAAAGAGAAAATATACCTTAATGATAATAGAGCCGCAGAAGGTGGAATGATATACAAAAATATATTTTCTCTTTTTTTTTAATTTAATTCAATTAGTAAAATGTCGCTAGTGACCTTAATTATCTAAATACTTTCTAAGAAATTTAACTTTAGGTCACAATTATTAAGATTATATTTATTTAAAGCACTAACTTTCCTCATTATCTTAGGTAAGCAAAGCAAAGTTCAAATACCAAAAGCGCATTCAAGTAAAATTTTAAGCCACACTGTCATTAGCAAAGCTTTTGCATCCTTATTGTCAGATAAGACTACATACGCAACACTAGCAACCTTAAATGTCTGTTTTCCTCAGTCACAGGAGCACTATTAAGCCCGATAAGCGTAGAGCATGACTACTAAGCTCGCTATAATGATTAGAATGCACAAGTATTGTAATTACAAACACAACGGTAAACTCAATGATTATGGCGCATATAGAGTATCATTTTGATATTCTCAAGGATATTAAAGTGGATATAAGCTTAAGTACGAATAATAGTATAAGCAGTGATTGTAGAGTTGTATGTTTAGAAGAGGTTTGAGGTAGGATTTCGGTTGATTTCTTCCTTGATACTTCTTCAATTAAAGCCTTTTGCCAAAATGATATACAATCAATAATAAAACAAGTTAATGGATAATTTATATTGAGGTTTTTGATTGACACATGCCCAATTAGAGGTAATATCGAAGGAGGTTGGAAAATGACTAATGATAAGTTGTGACGGCTGATTGTTAAGCATTGGTAGAAATATGACTAATGGTAGTAAAGGGACAGTTAATATAATATAATTACAAATTTATGGTTAATAAGAGATGCATTTTGATTGCCTTTTGACTTTTGGCAACAAATTGTGACAAATAGTGATTATAAGACATATGTACATCTTAACTTTGCTTGCAGCGGATTAGGTTCTTCCATTTAATTATTATACTCTGTAGCAACTGGTTTTGTTCACCTAACGGTTGCACGTATCAACCAAAGCGATTGTATGTATATGGGTGACGAGAAAAATTGGAATCCGGGTGACTGTCCGTTTCTCCGTCCGTGCAAGTTGTAGCTGCAGTAAAAATTGAAACATCTTTATAAAACCTGGTTTGCGGGTTCCTTAGTATAAAAAAAAGTATGAGTTCGTAGATGGGCGTAATCGTATCACTGTCACGCCCACAAATCGCTATTTACCGAAAATCTATAAAGTGTAATAACTAATTACTAAATTATGATATATAACTGTAATTGCACTGGGGATCGCGGTAGCAAAAGGCACCTGTGGACAAAAAATTTTGAAAAAGTGGACTTCGCACCGCCCTCCAAGAAGTTTAAGGTACATTTGTACTAAACTACTAAAGCTAGAACAACCAAATTCGCGAAGCCCAAATATTATTTGAACTGGAGCCGGTGTAAAGATAGGACGATGAGGGTGGCGCGGCACACTTTTTAGTGAAGTCCCATATCTTGGGACCCAACTAACCGATTTCGAAAAAATTTGGCACGTTGCATATTGCCTATATTTCTATGTTACAGTGCAAAAATGGTTGAACTCGGACTGGAATCACACCTACTCCCCATATATCAGAATTAAAAGCTCCATTCGGTTCTTTACCTTTCTAGTGCACAAATCAAGAAGTAATTAATATAATGGAATAAAACTTAAGGCGCTAATGCTGCCTTTAGAGTATACCATTTTTATTTTTTATAAAAAAAAATTGTCCATCAAACATCCATCAAAAACTGTTCAAACTCCTAGGCACTGAATATGTGGAAAGTCAGCTATAGATACCTGGGCTATAGCTGACTTTTTACCGAAAATATCGGTTAATGTGTGCGATATATGTACAATTGATGTTGTTGATTGGTGACTGTATGTAAGGTATCTTAATAAAACCCAGAGAGCACTTTTTCAGTATGTGACATGTTAATAGATAATAGATAAAAGCGGGTTGATACTTCCCCAAGTTCAATGTGCTACGAATAATGACTTTCGTTTTTCTAAAACAGAAAATTGTATGAGGAAAAATTATTAAAGGGAGTAGTCGAAAAAGTCTTTCTAACCAAACTTCAACTTAGTTTTTTATATTTATACTAATAAATAAATAAACAAATATGGTCAATTTCCAGCATCGTCTCCGCAAAGTACACAAATTTCATTGATGGCTTGCGTGGCATTCTTTTATTTTAATACAAAAATTTCAAAATATAGCGAATTTCTTCATTATTTTTGTAACTTTTTCAACTTCCCCGAATTAATTTTTTTTGGTTAAATGAAGCTTAAATCTCACTTTCCAACACTACGACATATACGAAATCTAGTATTGACAAAATACGAAAAGACTTTTTCGACTAGCCAATATATTGACCAGATCGACGTCAAGACTTATTCGAGATGATCTGCATAAGAAAGCCTATTGTCGGTCAACTGGCCATCTTCAGAAAATGCGTTTAAAACATATTAAGTTCAAAATATGACACGATTTCAGTGGCACCGTCAGAGTTGAAGATATTGACCATTCAATGCAATGATTAATGATTATTAATCAAAAATGGATGTTGATATGACATTATAGCAGATTAATTACGATTTACTAAAAATTCCAAAGTATTTTTTATAAAGTGGTCACTATTAATTATTAATTGTTTAGTGATTGTGACAAATGATTATTAATTAAATATTACTTTAACCGATTAATTATTAAGAAGTGAAAATATATATAGTATTTTCTTTCTTGCGCTTAGTGCTTGAATTCTCTAAACTTATTATGTAATACTAACAGTAAAATTTGTTGGAGACTTTCATATAATTTTATTATACCCTGAACAGGGTATATTAAGTTCGTCACGAAGTTTGTAACACCCAGAAGGAAGCGTCTGAGACCCTATAAAGTATATATATAAATGATCAATATGTCGAGCTGAGTCGATTTAGCCATGTCCGTCTGTCTGTCTGTCTGTATATATACGAACTAGTCCCTCAGTTTTTAAGATATCGTTTTGAAATTTTGTAAACGTCGTTTTCTTTTCAAAGCTGCTCATTTGTCGGAACTTGGCCGATATCGGACCACACTATAACATATAGCTGCCATACAAACTGAATGATCGGAATCAAGGGCTTGTATGGAAAACTTTCGCATTTGACATGATATCTTCACGAAATTTGACATGGATTGTTGCTAAAGGTAATAACATAATCTCCGAAAAATTGTTCAGATCGGATTACTATAGCATATAGCTTTCCATACAAACTGAACACATAGTTACTAAGAGAAATGCACCTGTGAAGGGTATATTAACTTCGGTGCAGCGCAAGTTAACGTTTTTTCTTATTTTAATATTATTTAATTATATTGTTATTTTTATAATTACTGGCAACAAAATTGGAAAAGCAATGTCACCTTCTTCAGTACAAAAGCAAGTTTGTCAAGGTAATAATTTCATTATTGAGTATACTTGGCAGCCTTAATGAAAAGCAAAAGTTTAAGTCATCAACTTCGGGAGCAAGTATTTACTAAAAGAAAAATACTTACAACTTTTTCTCAACCAAATACAACAACAAACAATGCACTTGCATGCGTAAGCCCGCTGTGTGATTCTGAGTAATTTTGGTTTGTCAAATACAGTTGTAAGTCTAACTCGCCGAAAGATATATTTACACAAACACATACACTCATACATATATATCTCTTTGCTTGCTCACTTTATATTGCTTAGCACAAAAGCTTCATTACACCTGCTGTGTAAAGGCACAACTTACCATGCTTCGCTCGTATTATCTGCTCGTCTTGTGCTTTATCTTCTTTCTTGCTTGGCGTAATGTTGGCCGCACAGCTTGTGGCAATCAAATCGAAATTTATGTCCTTGCAATATTTCAATTTTAATTTATCCAACTTTTATTCGCACTGGCACAACTACAACAAAATACACTCGGGCACTTACTAACAACTGCACATTCCCACACTTTTGTTTTTGCTATTTGTTGTTTTTGCTTTCCTCTTCAGCTCTGCGGCTTCTGTGCGGATCTCGCCAGGCAACTTGTCTTTGTTAGATCAATAAATTTGAAGGACATTGGCGTGAATGCCAGATTTATTGTGTGTTTGTGTTGGCAAGGTGACCGCGCACATGGGATTATGCGTCTGTGTGTGTGTGGGTGAAGGCGGGTTTTCTAATTCAATTTTTTGCGCTTTATGCCAATTAACGTCAACTAAAGTTTGTTTTGTTTGATTGACCCCGTTGGGGTGAGTAATGGCAGCAGCTTACTGTAATTTATTATTTGCTTCAACTTTTTATGCATTTTTATGTGCACCTAGCTGAGCAAATTGTTGATGTTCTCAAGGAAAGCGAAAAAATATCTATAAATGATTATGTATAAATGACTATGCATTAATGAATTAAAAGTTTAAGGAATTGCGTCAATAAAAAACGATTAAAAATAAAAAGAAAAAAATAAAATGGTTCATGCAAAGTATAAAGTGTCGTTTTACATTTCAATGGAATAAATATTAACTTAGTGAAAATTTTTAGT